>NC_072736.1:27937830-28211821 GCF_026930045.1 Uloborus diversus | reverse complement strand
ACTGTAAAGTAATAATTTAGAAAAACTTGTTAACTTTCGTCTTGGAAAATAACTATATTGAAAGAGTTGTATTTTGAATATAATAGCGGGAACATTTTTCATCACTTTGGTAAATGAATGATAAATAGTAAAACGCGTGAGAATATGTTAAAGTAAAATAAAATATTATTGGGAAAATGAAATAGTCAAAGTGATTCAAATTCATGAAAGTTGAAAATTTTGTTTTATTCTAACAAGAGTGCTTGTATGAAAAAATAAATAAAGTAATACGATAAAATGAATTAAGTTGATTTTTAAAATTCGTGAAAATTTGTTAATGAAAAGTGTTAATTACTACTAAGAGTAAATTGATTGCAAGTTTTGAAATTCGTGCAAAGAATCAAAGTTGTAAAAATGATAAAGTTTGAAATGCATGAAAAAGAAAATCAAAATTCGAAAAATATTTTAATTGTAAATATGTATGAAAATACAATTGAACTCCTAAATGATGAAAAAAATAGTTTAAGTTGGAAAAATGATAAAGTCGAGTACACTTGTAAATGAATAAAAGATGTAAAAGTAATTAGAAATCAAAAGGTATAAAAATAAACTAAGTCTACAAATTGCTAAAAATAGACAAAAGAGCTTTAAAATAGTCAAAGACCTAACTAGAAAAAAATAATCGAAATCCTAAATGTATGGATGTGAAAAAATTTCCAGTCCAAAAATGCATGAAAGAAAAATCTAACTTGTGAAAAATATTCAAAGTCTGAAATGATTAAAAATAGTGAAAGACTAAGAGAGTGAGAAAATAATCAAAGATTAAAAGACTTTAGAATAGTCTAAGACTAAAACGGTAAAATAATCCTCGAACTCTAAAATGCTTGAAAATAAATCAAAACGCGTGAAAATATCCTCGTAAAAGTTTGTGAGAAAAAACAACTAAGTCCAGTATGACCGAAAATAAATAAAATTCGCGGCAAAATATCTAAAAACGCGCGAAAATATCCTCGTAAAAGATTATGAGAAAAAGGTGACGAAGTCCGAAAACGCGGGGGAGAGGGGGGGGGGAATATAAATGCGCGAAAATATCCTCTTAAAAGGTTACAAAAAAAAAATGACAAAGTTCGAAAACGCGCGAAAAAAACGACAAAATGCGCGAAAATACCCTCGTAAATGGTTACAAAGAAAAAATGACAAAGTTCGAAAACGCGCGAAAAACGACAAAATGCGCGAAAATACCCCCGTAATCTTCTACAAAGATTACACAGAGGCGTAGCCATGAGATCAGAGGGGGGTCAACCCAAGGTCAGAGGGGATTGGGAGGCGGATTGCAGATGCATAGCCGCAGTGCCGCCTCTTGGGGCAGAACCGGCCTTATCCCCCTACTAATGCTGGCCAAAAAATATTCTTTATACAGTTTCAAGCATAGGTTAACGTGTAGTCTCAGACAACAATAGGTCAGATTAAGTTTTCAATGTGTTTTCTAGGTTATAATGAGGTGACCCATAGTTGTACCCTGTAGGGGTACAACTATGGGAAAGGGGGGGAATTCCCCTTTTTCTTCTTTTCAACTTAGATTTTTTTTTTAAAACATTTTATTTGAAAGACGAGATGTATAACTACCATCCCTAAAGTCCTCAAATTTCTAAATCAGAAATGTATACGGAATTTTCATTGAAAATATCGAAAAGTGGCCCATAGTCGGATCATTTTATTGTATCAAAGCAAAGTCAATAATGATTAATATGTATACATACAATTTTTCTGTTACTTTAAGCAATACAAAACAATAAGTAACCGACGCATATATTGAAAGTACTAAACCTTAAAACATGAATGCAATTAATAAGAATAATTTCGCAATATCTGCAGGTTTTGTACCTGAGTAGTACAGTAGGGTAGACCGGCGCGGATTCTTTTCAATGCATTTTCTAATTTTTATGTTTAAATTTAGGAAATTTTAAGCATGGCGATTTTATGAAGCAGTTAATGGAGTCAAAATTGGTTTATTCAGTTGTTACTCAGTTTGTGTTTTTAACCGTTAAAAAAATAGTTTTAAATATTATGTTGTGATAAATCTCGGTAGGTCTGGTAGTAATGCTTTCTATTAAATATTATTATGTTCGCTGCTTTTATAAAGCAGACAACGTAAATTTTCCTAACATGAAAACAAGCTTACAGCTTAACAAAACCACAATAATAATTTTGCTTTGAAAACGAACTGAAAGATGAATAGTATAAACATTTCATGGCACGTAGCAAATGCTTGATAGCTCTCGAGAACGAACTCTCGTAAAGCAAAAAAAAAAAAAACTGAAAGGCTTTTCTCTATAAGATTTATATTTCTCAAGATAAAATATTTCTGACTTACATTTGCTATTTATTCGCCGAAAAGAAGGTGTGTAATTAACACTGAGAAACTTCTAAAATACCCTTTCATGACGCATGAAAATTTTCTTCTTGAAAACAGTTACAAAATTCCTACAAAAATGATCCGTAACTGAATATTTCGTAATAATATAAAATGATTATGATATCACTCATTGTTAAGATTTTAGTTCGAATTGTTGGAAGGTTTTAATATCTACTTAACACAAGTTTTTAAACGTGCATTGTTAAGTACTTCTGTCGGGTGATTTCACAGGCACATGTGCGGCAATTGGAATAAATTGTTCCTTATATTTTTGCATATACACAAATTAGGGTTTCAATTAGAGGAAAATATGTGGGTGAGAAAATCTCACCTCCTGTTGAAATTAGAGTGGGATTTTTAAAAATTGAGAGAGATTTTTTAGAAAATCTTATTTTTCAATTTAACAAGCAGGACAAAATCGCAAGAAAGTTCCTCATCGAAATATTTTTCGCACTTATTTTAAAGTGCGCGATTCTCGTGGTCTCGCGATCTATCGGGAACTCTGGCACAAATTATTTAGAGCTCAAAATGAATTATTTGATGACCTAGTGGCTTTATTTGAGTGATTAGTTAAGTAAAAAAAATTTCCAACATCTTACTTAATTGTTATATTTTAAAGGAAGTCTCGTGCAAGGAACACTTTTGGACACCAGTTTTAGACTCCTTAATACCAGCACAATTGTGTTCCCTAATTTTCGCCGACACGAAATTTCTCTCCCCCCCCCCCCTTGTTTCTCCCTTTTAATCTTATTTTTTGAAATATTTAGGGATTTAATGTTAGCGAAACGACGGATATTAGAGAAAAATAGAGAAGTGAAATTCTGCGTCGGCATAGCGGCGAAAAATATTTTCTCTTATTTTGTGTCCAGTATGTCTGTCACTTTGATTTTTTTTCTCTCTTTTAACGGCAAAAAATATCACATTTTCAGACAAACAAGTAAATATTATGAAAGTAAATAGTATGAACTATATACATCTTCAATTTTTTAGTATTATGAGGGCGTTGATAAGAAATCGGTGATAGGATTGCCAGATTTTGAAACAGAAAAATAGTAAACTGCCTCTAAAATGTCAGTGTTTTGTTAATATTTACTAATAATAAAGCTGAAAGTCTCTTTGTCTGGATCTCTGTCTGTCAAAATCTCTGTGACGCGCATAGCGCCTGGACCATTCCGCCGATTTTCATGAAATTTGCCACAAAGTTAGTTTGTAGCATGGGCCTAAGCGATTTTTCAAAAACTCGATTTTGTTCTTTTTCTATTCCAATTTTAAGAAAATTTTACGGAGCAAATTATCACAACGTGGACTAGTAAATTACTAAATTATCATAACGTGGAACCGTTACATGGGCAAGCAAATGAACGTAGCAAATTTATGAGAAATTCATCATCTATTATTTGTACATATACAGGCGAACCAAATAACCTTTTAATTTTTTACTGCGGGCAAAGCCGTGCGGGGTACCACTAGTTCAAAATAATACATTAACAAAATACTGCGAAAACTGCCCCGTCTATCGGATCCAAATAGATTTAAAGATATCAGTACTCCACGAAGTTATTAACGAATTGTTTTTGTATTTACATTATATATACGGCAGTAAAATCATCAAATATGCATATAAATATCTTTCAAAAAAAAATGTTTTTAGTTATTTATTCTTTTTTATTCATTTTTTGAAAAATTCTGCCGGCGAACCACGGGAAAGTAACCCATTACAGTTTTCCTTATTTTGGGAATATCTCAGTGAGAGGGGGGAGTAAATTTTAGTGTCGGCGAAACGAGGGTAAACGCTCCGAATCAATTTTAGTACGTTTTTTAAATAATGCTTTGCTTTTGTACTAATTAATTTTAATATTAGATTCGGAAAGCAGAAATTAGTGGGTCATTCCACATAAAATCACACATTTTGAGCTACGATTAATTACAACACATATGTGTGCGTCTGTAGGGGAGAGTGTTGTATCTTGGGACATTTTTCATATTTTAATTTTTAACGTCAATTATTTAAATCAAATTTAAAATCTAAAAGTCACATTAAAATACATACTTCAACATATTTATATGCAATATATTTTTTCAAATTCAGACAGTTCGAAAATAAAATATTGCCAGCCATTTAAAGTAAGAATTCCGAAAGTACAACATCCTAGTACACCTTGGGACATATCTTGTTGTACTATTGGAAAATATTCATGGTTTGGGAAACAACTATATACTTGAACCAATTTTGCACCAAACGAGCTGATGTGTGCATCACATGACTTCCTTTTACCCTAATTTAATGTTATTTCTTCATTATTGGCAGTTTTAATGTGATTCAAACTCTCGAAATGTCGCCAATAGTGGTCAAAATAAAACCAAATAAAAAAAAAAACCGCCAAATTTGTCACCAAGTTGGCGACAGAACTTGGCGACCAAAAGCTTGGTGATATATCGCCAAGTGTTTGCCAAATTATAACATCACATGAGTTTGCATTGAAATTAGCAATGATTTCCCCCCAGAAAGGTGTAGAAGACACCCTTTGAAACTTCCGAAGGCAACCAAAAAGAGAGCACAACTAAACCCCGCTAGGAGTCTGCATACCAAATTTCAACTTTCTAGGACATACCGTTCTTGAGTCACGCGACATACATACGCACATAAGCACATAAGCACATACGTGCATACATACGTACATACGGACGTCATGAGAAAATTCGTTATAATTTACTCAATTATAACGAATCATCATTATGGAAATTTCGCGTGTCTATACGTTCTTAGGCACTTATCTATGTGTGGTCGAGTCGAAAAAAAACTCGATATTCATTCAGGGGTGAGTAAAATGGAAATTAAATTCGATTTTGGAGTGAGAATGTTTTTGCGAATGCAATACTTCCTTTTTTGTAAAAGGAAGTAAAAAGGTGTTCTTTGAAATATTTTCCCCAGCTACAGCACTGTATATATACATATAAAATTATTAATAGAATATGTAAAAAAAAAGAAACTAGATGGATTATTTAAAAACTACAGAAAGTCGCCCGTAGGTATGACGGGTGAAAATTGCTTCTACATTTAAACGAAGTAATTCTGTTTAGTAATATTTGGTAGTTGAAATTTTAACCCTCACTCCAGTGGATTAATCCTAAACTCTAGTGGATAGCTTTTATTATTAACCGCTTTTTCGTTCCTGTATTCTCCTAAATTAAGTCTTACCAGTAAGACAGTTAGGGGCCCGGATCTAGTTCAGCCTTTTCAAAATAAAGCATTTCCCTGCATATCAAACATTACCAAAACATGTTATCAAAATATCATGCCGTGGAGAGAGTTTCATTGATGGTGACGTCAAGAGCGGAGCGTTACTCGATCAGTGAATTCGGTTTATATATATGAGGATAACATAAGTTATATGTAAATGTACAGGCGAATCAAATGGTATCAAATTTAATTTTCTACAACAATGCAATGCCGTACGGATACCACTAGTAAGCAATAAATTAGAATAAATTTAATGTTTTTCATCAAGCACCATTGTTAAAACTATATAAGAGCATGACTTGAAGCAAGATGTTCTGAGAACTTATCCTATATTTGGGAAAAATTTCACAGTCAAGTTTCATCTCCAGTTCCCGTGTCGCCTTATAATAGGATCATCAACTTCGTGATTTCCAAGCATAAGCTGGTGTTCGTAATAAAGACGAACACGTGTTCTATAGCCAGACCACATGACGGCGACCCTAATCGCTTGTCAGGAAACTAGAGACTGGATCGGTCATCGGTCAAGCGAGATCCATTTAGTTAATATGTAGGACTCTCGCACGAACATAGACCCAGCAGACCATGTAGGTTGATGGCGAAAGAAAAGACCGGGAACTTAGATCAGTTACGGATATAGTTAAAACAAATTCTTCATTTTCTGATGATGGAAAAGTTCGTATGATTAGTGAAATGATTTTGTTCTCAAAAGCAAAGAAAGAATTAGGAAGAAGATGAATTTTTTTCCGAGTAAAGAAAAGAAATAATGATTTGAATTTGGGATAGCAGACGACTGTCTAGAAGTTTTGACTTTTCGTAAACTTTTCTATTCTTATTTATAAACACAGTGGATAGATGTTTACAGAGAGAAATGTAAACAGTGGTTTGAACAAAATACGAGAGGTGATGACAGGGCGCAGGGCCCGATTAACTGGCCTCATTCTGGGGCCCCAACTTTTTATTTGGGGAAATTTTTCTAAACATTCTATGCACATTCATAAAACAGTGACTAATGCTAAGTGGCCCAGCAGAATTCAGAGTTAAGTTGATTCCACCTTACTGACCGTCAGAAATTTTGTTTATTACATATGTTGCACTTGAATTCTCAGCAAATTTGGGTAGTAATTTCAATAATTTAATTCTTTCAAACATTTTGTTTAGCAAGTTCAAATGTTTGCAATCTCTTAAAAAAAAAAAAAAAAAAAAAAAAAAAAACAGTTAAAAGCAGGAAATTGTGGAATTGCTAAACACAGTTTTACAGTTATATTTGGTTCCCTTAAAAATTCTGAGTGGAAGCCCCTTGTCAGTTATGTCGCCGGACCCCTCCCACCTCGCAAAATAAGAAAAAAAGGAAAGAGGGAAAGCAGAAAAAAAGGTCGGAAACGAAAAGAAAATGTAGAAACGATGAAAAAAAGGGGAAAAAAGAAAAGAAAGGAGAAAAGGAAGAAAAAAGGGAGAAAGAAAAAAAGTCAAAACTACTTGCTAGAAAACAATTAACTCTATTCTAAGTGCCACAACAGTAAATACCAAAAGAGTAAATTTTACTTATTCTTTACGTTTTGTGTTATTCGGAGTTTCTCTGTACCTCCTTTTTTGAGCAATTACGATTGCTTATTGTTCTCATTTAAACGTCTTTGATGTCCGTGCCTTTTTCGGCCCCCACACGTCACCTGCAGGTGCGACTCCGTCCCCCGGTAGCCACTCCTGGTCGATGGCGTCCTACACACATACACGCTCACACACATACACACAGTGCCTTTACACACATACACACAGTGCCTTTACACACATACACACACGCAAAGTGCATACACACAGGTCTAACGACAGTGGACAAACACCCGGAGTTATGGTCTGGGGTACCATAGTCTATCATTGATGATCACAATTGCTACGAATTGTGGGCAATTTGAACAGTACCTGATACATAAACGAAGTTCTACAGCCCCAAGCTATTCCTTTCCTGCAAGAAGGCTGTATTCCATCAGAATAATGCCTTTACACATGTCGCCAGGACTGTCAAATCTTACCTTGATTCGCAGCAGGTACAGCATCTTCCTTGGCCTGCATATTCCCCGGATATGTCACCGATTGAACATGTGTGGGATTTCGTTGGGCGGCGTCTCGCTCGTGATCCTCGTCCTGTTGCTTCGACAGATGAACTTTGGTTGCGCATACAAACAACATGGAATGCTCTTCCGCAGGCAGATATTCAAACTTTGTTTCACTCCATGCTGAGTCGAGTAGCAGCTCTTATTGCGACGCGTGGTTACCACACAAAATACTAATTTCTATCTATTTTTATTGTTTGTTTGGTTTGAAAATTTAATCATTTTTTTGTACCATTACCACTCAAATGTGTATTAAATTTCATTCAACTATAATGCTTTCTTCATGGCGTTGCAATTTTCACAAACAGGAATGTATAATTAATGTGCGGCATTAACAGTCATTCTTCGACAATACCCCTCAAATACTTGCAGTTCTTTTCAACGTTAATCCAATCGGTACTTTCGATGTAATATTTTGTGCTTTAATTAGTACTAAAAACACAAAACATTTACGTTGAACTAAAAGCATGCATGGTTTTATGCATTTTTTCCTAAAAAAGCTGTAAATTTTACTAGCTGCAAAATGCTGGCATTCAACATTACGTTTAATACTTCTCCGGAAAGTATACTAAAATCTAAACACGGTGGTTGAATTATCTTTATTTTTATATTATTATATATTTTTTTCGAAATGCATTCTCATTTAAGTTTCATTAATTAAATAATTAAAGTTTTCAAATTGCATATCAAGTCTCAAATCTATCAAATGCTCAAGCAAAAAATGAATTATAAGTACTTAATGTTTTAAAACTATTTTTTGGCTAATGCTTTCTTTCGAAAGTAAACTGTACATAAAAATAAAGTTTTGGAATACAAGTGTAAAAAAAAAAGATTAAAAAGATTTCATCACTTAATCTTGGCACAAAAGTCGTATCTATACTTTTTGTTAAAATTGAGTTATTGTCACCAGATGGTTCTTTGTCACATATTTTACGCAATTACTATTTTTTATGGTTATTTGTGTGGGTGGGAAATATTTTTTTATTAATTCTGAAACAGCTTCATTTGAATCAAGTACATTGAGGCACACAACATTTCTTACTCTGAACATTGCAGATACCACTTTTGAGACACTTTCAAAAATTCCACATTTTTACGGATTTCTCGAGAAATAAAAGACTAATTGCTCTTTAATTTGTTTTCGCGTAAAAAATACACTCTAGTTGTCATTTTTCCAATAAGGGGTCGTTCGCAAACTGGCATCACTTTCCTGCTGTCGCTGGTAGAGTGATTAATGATAAGAGCGGATTATTTGCGAAAGATCCCTCACGGTTCGTCGTCTATAGCCAAGAGTTATTAAAATTCGGCTCATTAGATCGCTGATAACTTTTTAGATTTTAAAGATATCAAGGTGGAATTTTTTAAATGAGATGTAGGGTATATGAGGAGTTTACTTTCAAAACGGATTATATCCACTTTTGGGGAAAAAAACGGTCTATAGTATAAGCATTATCGACCCATGAATTTCTTTCTGCTCGAAGTGGTTTATATCTACTGTTAAAAAATTCGTCAACATTGGTTTTACCACCTAAATGGTATGTATCCATCCCCTTTTATTTCTTGCCAGGTCTTTTACAGCAAAGTGGAACTTATCCTTTATTTGCCGGTACCCACTCATTTACTTTCATATCAAAGGGGCACATCAAAATTTGAATTTGCCACTTCTAATTCAAAAGTATTTCACAAATAAAATAGCGGAGCAAGGCACTGGCTGAGCATTTTCAATCAAGCATGATACCCGTCCGTATTAAGAGATCGCAGCACCTTGCGCCTTGTGCAAGTCTGTTATCAGTTAGGCAAGCGCGACCTGAAAATTGTGATTACTAAACTCATATTCAATAATCGATATTACAATTAACTTGTGATTAATTAATGATTAAATTGTGATTAATTGAGAAAATGTGATTCATTTTGACAAAAATTGTGAGCTATTAATACCTATACAACGTTGTTATTTTAATCGGCTGAGCTGGTTTTATTGTTCATACTTAATTGAATCGAAAGTCCTTCTTTTATGTTCAGTAAAAAGAATAAAATAAGTTGGAAAGAATAAAGTAGAGTAAAAAAAATCAATTAAAAATTGTTGAAAATTTTATAGTTTATTTCTGAAGAAAATGCGTGTTTTTTTTTTTTTTTATATAACACCAAAAGGGAATACAATCAAAAATAAAATTGGCAATTTAGGTCTGATAAAATTGAGGAAAATTTCCAGACTTATGAAAACAGTCACTTGTTATTCTACCAAAAACATTGTGAAAAAATCGAAATTCTAAGTGTTAGTAATTATGCGTAAAATGTTTTTTTTTTTTTTTTTTCGTTTTGCGAAAAAATATAAATCTGGATATAATCCGTTTTGAGAGTAAACTCCTCATATCTGGGCTTCCGATTATGAAGGTTATAAATTGCTATCTTTCGCGCATGCGCAGTGAAAAATTAATTGTTTTAAACGTTCATATTTCATTTAATTTTCAATATTTTAACTTCAACTGGCCCTTGCTTCCAATTATATTTACCGGTTGCCGTGTTAAAAAGAGGATGAGATCCGCTGACCCCCCCCCCCCCCCTGAAGCACTTCACTGATGTCCAAATAGAATGGCGGAGAATAAAAAGGCAGCGAAAGAACGAAATAATAATTGCACAAATCCATCTATTTTCATCAAAAATGAGACAAAGTCGCAGCACATTCGTGACCAATGCGTCGCAGCATTCTGATGTCTAGTTAACAATGAAACAGTTCTGCTAGACTTTCTTTTTGTTTGTGCAATGTTCTACATGTGAAAACGGTTCGCTGCTTCGGTCCTCCATTTGTCTTTTCTGTTAGTGTATTTGTAATGATTGGCACTAATGTGTCAAGTTTTTCAGAGGGAGTGTCGAATGAACATGTCAGGAATGAATAACGATCACCGTAGAAGTGAAAAATGAGGCTCCTGGTAATGAGGGGAAAACGAAAAAAAAAAAGTCATGGGACTGCCGACAAAAGTAAAAACTTTAAACTACAAAAAAGACTGCATCAATTGTAGTTTTATATCTCGTTGTACTAAGACTGCGATCATTGGACTTCGTTAAATTAAATTCTCTATTTAAAAATTCAATTAATGGTAGATTTTTATCATCTTCAAAGTTGATGTTGAAATCCCCACTCAAAATCATTGGCAAATCATCAAACTCCTCCTAATTGAAGTTTAAAGTAATGTAGGAGCGTCTTTAGAAAAAATAAAATAAATTTTCATTCAAAAATTCTTGTACAGTAAAACCTGTCTACAACATACTGTTGGGACATAAAAAAATATCGTAATAGACAGGTTATCGTTATAGACAGTTTGATTATTCATGCTGACATTTTGCTGGGACCAAAAAAATATTGTTTTAGACAGGTTATCGTTATAAACAGTATCGTTATGCACAGGTTTCACTGTATTGCGTTTATAAGCTTAGCCAGTGAAATATAAACAGCAATCATTACAATTAGCTGTCCATTTGAGAGTGGCAACGACAAACACATGTATCACCGATATCAGAAACATTATTATCTTTCCCATCTCAAAAAATACCCAAAGCGTCTAAAGAAGTTGTCAAATATATTATATAAGTTTAAAAATGTTTTCTTCTGGGGAAGAAATGTGCTGATCCGGGTGAAGATCGAACTCACGCTCCTTGCGATTACTTATTCAGGAATTGAATTATGAGACTCACGTGCTGCTAACAAGCGCTACAAAGGTTCACAGTTCCCTACGAAAGCAACGCAGTAAAGGAATTGAAAGAAACAGAGCATGCGCTGTATTCCAACTGTTGGTGAGGTGACGGTGTCGCGAAATGAATGGTGTTTCTTCATCTAAAAAGTGCTCAACGCGCTTACAGATGTTTTCACTACAAAAATGAATTTGTTTCTGGCAACTTGAAAGTTTTCGCAATCACAGATTGTAGCTAGGTGATGACTCCGTGTTTCTAAAGATTTTAATTTTTTAGCAATTTCAGTCAATTTCTTCAGAATTACTACCCTTATTAAAATAATAAAAGTTAAACCATAATACAGCAATCGACAGTAAAAAAAAACTATATCCAAGGAGAGAAATTTAGTTATTGCAATGTTAAATAGAATACAGAAGACTCGTTTTACACAGGAGTTACGTTCCACGGAAATGCTGCGTAAATCGAAACCGTGTAAATTGAGACATAATACTAGTATTTAAATAGGGGTTTGGTTCCGTAGATAACAAAATACTTCATTCTAGTGATGACTGATTGTATTAATAAGTTTAATGTGTGCTTACATCGATTTTTGTGCACAACATGCATAGAGAAAACATAAATTAATTTCGTGTCGTGTTTATAAAGAGGAGCTGGCTGTGATAGTCTTTTGGCAGTCATTAAGAATTGTTCTCTGTAATTCTTTGCAGAGCATTACCGCATCCATGATCACTTGCGTCATTTCCATGATAGAATCTTCCTTTACTAATAAATCAGAAAGATCATTTCTATTGCCTACGAATGGCTCAAAATTTTCAATGTGAACGTCACCAACGTCGGTATTCTCGTTGGTTTTGGCCTCCTTTGTCACTCCTAAAAGCTCTTCTTCCAGTGAGTTCTGAACTGAGTGAGTTTACTTCTGGAAAGAGCTCTGGAACCAATAGCATAAAATGTCTCCAGTGGCCCAAGCTCGATTATTAGTACGCCAAAATGCAATTGATTACGCGTAATCTGCAATCTTTAGGTGATTGGATTTTGAAAGAGGGGAAAATTTTGTCTGTTTGCATTGCCGCATTCGCGTAAAACCAAAACTCATCCGCGTAAAATAAAATAAAGGTGTCAAATCTTAAACCGCGTACATTCGAAACCGCATAAAATAAACACGCATAAAACGATGGTCTACTGTATTTTTCTAAAAACAAACTGTAAAGTTAAAAAAAAAAATCGTATTTGTCTTAAAATAGACGTAATGAAAATAATAAGCGTAATTTTTGTAGATATCCATAATTATTGTATTTCATCATTTAAAGTTAACAACCTACAAATATCCAATCCGAAAAAAAAACTGACAAAATAAATAAATGAATAAATATAGAAATTATTCACTAAGATGATTTATAGTTAATATATAATATATAAATAATAATAACAATAACCGTAATAAATAAGTAAATAAACAAATTAAACGAAAAAAGAAAAGAATCAGTTAAAATAAACATTGTATTTATGCACATGAAAAAAGGAAGCGAAAGTATTTTTATTTCCAGAGCTTCATGAATTTTATCGGTCACGACGCAAGGAACTACCCGACTCTCTATCTACAAATCACAAAACGAACAGTTTTGACATTACGGCCATGACAAAGAGAGGGCAATAAATACTCTTGATTTTAATAAGGCACTCTTAAGGCTCTAAATGACAGTTTTACACAATGTTTCTAAGAGAGAAGTGGTGAAGAGACTTGACGGGATTAAAAGCTGTGGAAGTAAAGGGAGAAGTCGCCCCTAAGCGAGTTCAGGCACAACTGGCTTAAGGAGAACTGGTTTAAGAGATACTTTTCTCCTCGTCTTCTTCATAAATTTGAATCAGCTCTGCCCAGTGTATGCAAAACATAATTTCTTGAGTACTTCTGTTAAAATACTTTTTAAATATTCTGTTCAATTTAAAAAAAAAAAAAAAATATTTTTAAACACGGCATTTGTAGTGTGCACTATTACAATTGCCAGACTCTTATGCTGGATGAAGTGCTTATGGAAGTCACCTCAAAAACATTGCCATAACATTTTTTAAAATTGTACAACCATGCGGATTTTTAGCAGATGGACTGGAACTGCTTCGGTCCCTATCGTCTTTTTGCAAATCCTTCAATTACTCAAAACTTACTTCATTATCATAATAACCAACTCAATTTTTTTAGATGATTACGAAGTCTCTTAAGTCTCTTTTCACAATTGAAGCACCTAAAAGCAAAAAAGCAAAGTAGTGTAAGTGCTAAAGTTAAAGATTTGGGCATAATTGGTAAAAATGGTAGACGAAACTCGCATATGTTTTTAGGCAATTGATGGCACAAGGAAAGACATTCTAGCATCAAGACAGGACTCTGATATAGAAAGCATGATTCAGAAATACTTTTCAACTAAAGCAGAGATATCGAGTCGGAGTTGGAGTCGTGGAGGATCGGAAGTTGGATTGAGTTTGTGGTAAAGGAATCGAAGATTTTAAGATTTCAAGAGTCGGAGTTGGTCATTTTCCCCTTAAGTTCATAACTGTTCCAATATTGCGAAGTCAGAGTCGGAGTCCAACTGATTTTGCCGTAAAGGAGACGGAATCGGGAGTTGAAGGTTTGAGAATTCCAAGAATCGGTGTCAGAGTCAGTCATTTTCCTTACAGAATCCGTTACTCTTTCAATGCTGCGGAGTCAGAGTCGGAATTGGAGTCGACTGATTTTGTGGCAAAGCAGTAGGAGTCGGGAATCTAAAGTTTCAAAATTCCAAGAGTCGGAGTGGGTCATTTTCCTTCAGAGCCAGCAACTTTTACAGTGCTGCGGAGTCAGAATCGGAGTCAGATCAGAATAGACTGATTTTGAGGTAAAGCAGTCGGAGTCAGGCGTCCAAGTTTCCAAAATTCAAAGTGTCGGAGTAGGTCATTTCCCTCAGAATCCGCAACTCTTTCAGTGCTGCGGAGTCAGAGTCGAAGTCGACTGATTTTCCAGTAAAACGGTCGGAGTCGGGAGTCTAAGTTTCCAAATTCCAAGAGTCAGAGTCGGGCATAGGTTTCCAAATTCTAGAGCCTGAGCAGATCATTTTTCCACTGTGCCCGCAACTATTGCAGTGCTGCAGAGTCAGAGACGGAATCAGACTGATTTTGCGGTAAAGGAGTCAGAATCGGAGTCGAAGGTTCTAAAATTCCCGAAGCCGGAGTTGGTCATTTTCCCTCAAAATCCGCAGACCTGAATGAAACTCTAGCTACGGTTATTTATAACGTGTTTTACAGAAAACATGAAAAAGTCACTCATATCCCTTTGCTTTTCAATCCCTCAGTTTTATGTTTATCATCAAATCGTAGCATTATATCAGGCGCAATTAACCCAAACAAGCAGAAAAGGAGCCCATTCAATCGTTTCGGAAGCCTTTCAAAGCAATCGTGTGCGTCAGCTAATCGTACTACCATGATCTACTTAAATAAATAAAGGCAGAGCAGTTCATTTAAGGTTTGCAGAAAAGAGTGTTCCCTTTTCCTATGGAGCACTTCTTTTATATTGATCTTTAGCTGAGAGAAGAGTATTAACTATGACTGAATGCAATTGAGGGAAAGGCGGGTTTTGGAAACGTTTCCACCATGCTTTTTTTCTTTTTTTTTAACTTTATTTCTACGTGAAAAGGAATACCCCTTTTCAGAAAAAGAAATTGAAACATGGTTCTCGTATATAGGGCGTACACAACAAAACGACCCTACTTTAAAGTTGTCTAGTGACCTGAGAAATTGATGAAACTTTGAGGAAAACATAATGAAGGAATGGGAATTTGTTTGAGCGGTTTACAAAAAAATAAATCAATAAAAATTAAAAAATTAAAGAAACTTTACAATTTTACAGAAGAAATGTGGGTTTTTTTTAAGCGTAATACATTTATGATAGTTTTAAAAAATTCTTCCGACAAAACATGTTCTAGGTGATGGCCAATGGCTTCCTTTTCAGCTGCAGTCTAGGGATAGTGAGATAGCATATAGGACAGACCTGGGCACGTTTACGCGTGCGGCACGTTTACGCAGTGCCCTTTTTTCAAAACGAATTATAACTGGAGAGCCAAAAGTCATACCATATTGATGCTGCTCCCTAGAAAATATCCTCACAAGTTTTTGAGCATCAGTCGAGCTTCGGTCAAGCATGCAGAAAAAATAATCTGTTTTTTATCGAGTGGAGTAAATTTTGAGTTGAACGTTTTGAAACTTATTGTGAATAAATAATACTTAGTGAAGAAAGATCAAATGCATAAAAATTAGCAGAATTTTTTCCTTTTTCGAAAATTGTACTGAAATGTTAGTATTTTATTTTTGCACAGTAAAAATAAATCCAAACTTGACGACGGGGCAAGTTTACGCGTTGACGTCTGAGCACGTTTACGCATGTTCTTACTGTGTCTTACTCCTAAATGTGCCCTGACGCTTTTTTCGGTCCAAGCTGTCTCTAAACCTTTTTAGTATTTTCAGGCAATTTAGTTTTGAAAATCACCATTTAATTTTTAATTGAGTTACAAATTCGTATCTGATAACTTATAACCATGTAGTGCTGTCTTCATGCCCGTTCGGCTTTTTCTTGTACACTATTCAGTCTGTAATAAATTTGCTTTATTTTAACGATGGTAGACATTGTGTTTAAAACACTAACAGAACCACGTTAGACCTCAAAACGAATATGCATAAACGTGCCCCGTATCCGGGGCAAGTTTACGCAGCCAACTTGGACTCAAAAATAATTTTTTTTAGTGGTTAAAAGCACAAACTGAGCAACAACTGAATATACCAATTTTGACTCCATTAACTACTTCATAAAACCGCAATGTCTAAAATTTCCCAAATTAAAACATTAAATTTATAAAATTCATTGAAAAAAATCCTCGTAAACGTGCCCCGGTTTACCCTACTACAGTTGACCGCAGTGTGCCCTAGGAAATGTTGCGAACATGTCAAGAAATGAACGCTCTAGGATCAGAGCCCAATTTCCCAATAGGCAGAGTAGGCAGCTGCCTAGGGCAGCAAATTTTTTAGGGGCGGCAAATATTGCTTTAATCTCATTTTTTAACTTATTATTCTTGAGAATAAAACATCAGTTCTTATTCTTATTTTCCCCCAAAACAGCTACATAACTGGTCCTAACTTGTCAGCGAACTTGAATGTAATTGTCAAAACCACAGAAAATACGTTGTGACAGACTTCCGGTAATGGGTAATCAGTTTCATTTTTAACTTGCGGTAGGGACGGAGTACATCCCTCATCCCCTATAGAAAACATACACTACTGTATCTTCCAAGAATTTCTTTCCCTTAACTCAAAGAAGGTCCTTCCGGAGCGCTTCAAGAAGAGAGTCTCAGGTAAAAAGACTATGTGCAGCACTGGAAGGGCTGAGTAACCATTATCTCCTTCTACGTTTAAAAAGAGCATTTTATTCCTTCTATACACTTAGGAGTGTTCATCACGAAACATTACTTAAATGTTTTAAGAATTGGAAAGTAATTAGGGATTATTTCTTCTACTCAGTAAGTTAGTTAAAACCTACTCCGTTTGGAAAACCATTTATTTGTAGAACGAATCAAAATATTATTTTCATTTTTAATATGTATTTTTTACATACTATAGGTGACGCTTTAAAACGCCGCAATTTGATTGCTTTAATATGCGTGATTGAATATTGAAAAAAAAGTAAGTAAACCGAATGACTTTGAAATTACGGTGTTTTTTTATTGCATAGTTAATTTTGGTCGGTTACTTTGTTAACGAAAAATTTAACTAAGTTCTGTTTTTGTCAATTTAAATGCTGTTGTCACTGTTTTATGAAAGTTTAATCGAATACAAAATTTCAGACACAAAAATACTAAAAGCCAGAATATAATTGTAATAAATAGTTTCAGAATGAAATTAAACGCTTTTGAAACGAACTAAAAAGAATTAAAAAAAAAAAAAACTCTCTAAGCCTTGTGCATATTTAAAGCCCCTTAGAAATTTAACACGCCTCACAGATTGCCTAAAAAGGTTTGTGATTGCGAATTTTAATAGCAATCAAAATACTTGCAATATTTGAAAGGAATAAACGTGGAAAGTGCTTTTCAGTATTTAAACTGACCTTGGATAAATCACGTAAGTGGAGGGGGCGGCGTATTTCAAATCTGCCTGCATAAAGCTAAATTCGGCTCCGTCTAGGGTTATCACGATTTACGAAATGTTTCAATTGCCTCCAAAGCTAACAGTTACTTGGATTGAGGTTTGGAAATCGGGAGGGACGCAAATCATGAGAGTGGAGGCTGATGACACGTTCTTCTGTGAAGTGATTTTTGAGGACGTCCTTTTAACATGAAGGCTTATTTATTGTGTGGAGGAGCTCCATCAAGTGAAGGTGATGGAAAAAATGGTGACGTTTGATCTAAATGTATAGTTTATTTTAGAAACGTTCTTTGGTGGCGAAATTGTGAACTTTGTTTCATAATTCACTGATACTTATTCCCATCCTTTCATTATGTTCCACGCAAAATTTCGTATATTCCCGCACAATAGATTCGTTGCTAGAAAACTTTACAGTTAGGGTCGTTTAACTATGCCTATGTTGTTATCAAGAGCTCTGAACTGGAAGGTGAGGGTCTCATTTTTTTCAACTTTTTCGTTTTGGAGAAATACGCTATAGAAATACACCATTAAGATGAGTTCAACTGCGAGGCACTTAGAAATCCTTTGAATTTCATTGCGCTGAGAACGATATGAATGGAATTGGCTGAATTAAAAATATGCATTAAAAAAACTCAAAAAATTTATAACATTCAACTAATCGCAAAAAAAGTTTTAATTGAATAATCCAGAAAATTTAAACTGCGAGAAAATGTTGTTTATAATGAACAGAGTAGTTTGCTATTTTTACTTACTTTTACAAAAAAGGATTTATTGTATTCGCGAAAAAAATTTCACTCAAAAACCGACCTTAACTTCCATTTTACTCAACCCCCAATGAATATTGAGTTTTTTTTCGACTCGACCACACGTGGATAAGTGCCTAAGAACGTATAGATGCGCTAAATATCCATAATGATGATTCCCGAGTTAATTACAACGAATTTCCTCGTGACGTCTGTATGTACGTACGTATGTATGTGCGTATTTGCGTATGTATGTCGCATAACTCAAGAACGGTAAATCCTAGACAGTTTAAATTTGGTACATAGACTCCTAGTGGGGTCTAGCTGTTCACCTACTCTTTTGGTTGCATTCGGGTGTTTCTAAAGGGATGTTTTGCCCCTTTTTGGGGGGAAATCACTGTTAATTTCGATGTAAACTCAAGTGGTGTTATAATTTGGAGGACACTTGGCGATATATCCCCAGTCTTTCTGTCGCCAAGTTTTGTCGCCAACGTGGCGATAAATTTGGCGATGATTTTTTTTTTTAAATCTGTTTCAATTTTGCCACTGTTGGTGATATTTAGAGAGTAAACTATTGAATCACATTAAAATTGCAAGTAATGGCGAAATGACATTAAATTGGAGTAAAAGGAAGTCATGTGATGCAGACAGCAACTCGTTATTTTATTGATTCAAATTTTTTCGTTCTGTTGTGAACTTACTGTACACCTTTTTCTGCGAGTTCTGTGTTGTTTTATGTTGACTTTGAACGCAAAGTGAATGTGGAGCTGTACTAAGTACTCAACTGTCTCATATTTTAACATTTAACAGCAATAATTAAGTGTTTTACATCATACCAACCATCAAAAAAACGCACAATATTTGACTAAATATGTAATTATTTCAGATAAATCTGGCGAAAACAGTATCTGCCATTTTGACTAAACTTTTTTAAACCATTAAAAAACAGCAAATTGCCAGAATTTCAAAATGAAGAAATTATGCCACACAACTCATTTTTAAAGAGAATTTGCTGCCATTAAAGGGCATTCCATTAAAGGGCATTTTTTCCATATTACCCATCATCGGAAATCGTTTTTTTTTTTTTTTTTTTTTTTTTTTTTTTTTTTTTTTTTTTGAGCATTTATTATTTTCCTCCTCCCCCTCCTTAAACTCCTCCCCCCCTCCAGCAAAAACACAAAACAACATTGAGCCCACATTATTACAATTGAGGCAAAGAAAGGAAATGTCCGAAACACTTCAAACTTTTTATGCACATTTTGATCCACCAATAGCAACTTTTCCGCACTACCCACTTAAAAAAAAAAGAAAAAAATCTGTCCATCCTAATATGTGTAACATAGTTTTGAGGACATCCCCCAACAGGGGCGGTGGGGATAAATTGAGCTGATGATCTCGAGTCTTAGTTTCTTCTTTTCATCTATTTTTGTTAGAAAGTATATGTTTTACAGAAAATCAAGTCACTTTGAGAACTGCATCCTTAAACAACTGTGATCAGAAGCGCCCCAATGGGAGGGCACGGGAGGTCACCGTGACCTCCAAAAAATTTCCTCATTCGGCGAATTTTGTAGAATGATTCGGAAAAATTACCATAATTCTGAAAAATTTGGAGTTCTAGTCGGCAAAATTTTCATCGTTCGGTAAAATTTGGAGTTCCACTCGGCAAGTTGAGAATTTCTGGTCTTCCCAAAAAATTGAATTCGGGGCGCCCCTGACTGTGGTAGGATTAATTTACATGCCAGACCCTATTTAATATCAACGATTTTCCCCTTTCTCGGTTTTTACCAAAATGTAGGGGAGAGTGTTGTACCTTGGGACGTTTGTACTTTGGAACACTGCCTATTTCTAAGAATCTATTTTTAGCAGCCGAATTTTTGGATTCTCTAATAGTAACCTTCACCACTAAATGGTGCCATAGTTAAAAATCAGCATCAAAAGAGTAAAGTTGACGATTTTGTGAGAGAAAGAAAATTTTATGACTCCAAATCAATATTTTCTTCATTTTTATTTCAATTTCTCTCTTTGTATTTGTAAAACGAACCAACTGAATTTTATTTTGTTATAAAAGAGAAATACTTTAAATATCTTGGTTATGAGAAAATAAATGGTAGTGCATCTAGATTGACCACCATTTTGATTTTTATTAAATCTCGTGGTGATTGTACCTTGGGACAGTCAAACATATTGTACCTTAGCAAACGTTCCAAGGTACAAAAGATGCATAGGTCCTAATAATTGAGATATGTTTACGAACATGGAACAATGTTCTAATCTTTTGTAGTCTTTTAAACACATTTAATGTTAGATAAAAACTCATAATTCATTATTTATAATTCACTAGCAAAAATACCCGGACGGTCAGTAATAATTGTGAGAAACAATCGCTACTTTCTTTCGTTTTCTGTTTTGACTGAAAGAACTCAAAACACACCGCTTTGACGTGATTTAAAATCGAGCTTCTTCCTTACCCATAAAAGTAAAATAGCAGTAAGCATCAAGAGCGAACGAGTGTTCATTTAGAAACAAAAGAACGAATTGAAGTATGTAAAAATTTGAAGAATTTCTAAAATATGAATAACAAAAACAAAGATCACTAAAAAAAACCGTGCTTTTAATATAATTAAATATAGTACAGTAAAAATAGGGGTCGGACCCAAACATCCAAAAAAAAAAAGCTAAACCTGGTGCAAATTGTTTATTACCCTCCCAATAAGAACAGGTAAAAAGTCCCACCCCATTGTGCGTCGGGTTTTGGAATGGGGGGCATCTAAAAATTGCAGTTTTGAGTATTTTTTCAGAATTTTTTAGAATAAATTTAAAGGGAGAATATTATGTTATACTAAATTTAAAAGCATAAAATTAAAGGTGTTTGACCCCCAAGAGGGATGACAAAACCCACAAATGCTACAGAGCCCCCCTGTCCCCGTAAAGCGAAGCAGTACCCCCGAACCCCCCTCCATACATTTCATATGGAAACATTATTTTATGCTAAGAAAATTGTTAGAAATCAAGTGTGTCCATTTTCCAAGAGCGATGGTGCACCTCCTCTCAAAGCTACAACACCCCCCCCCCTCTGCCGAATAAAATAAATCCTCACCCCCCCCCCCCCCTTTATTTCAAGCAGAAGTATTATTTCATGCAAATCTAAAATGCATAAATCAGGGACTGTCCACCCCATAAGAACAGTAGCTCACGTCCCAAAACGAAATTATGTACTAAAATATTATCCCCCCCACCCCCTCTGATGGTGCACATTTGATTAAATGGCCAGAAAAATAACGCTGTACTGTTTTTTGCTTTCAAATGATTTCTTCCTAAGCTTGTAACAAAAAGTCTTCGTTATCAAGATGTTTTTTGGAATCTAGATCCTCAGCAAAATCGTTTATTGTTGCAGCTATGTCTAACACAGTTTGTGCATATAATTGAGCACTTCAGTCTACTTTCAGACTTTTCAAACATTCACTATATCCAATGAACCCCTCACAGCAAGCACAAGATTTGAGACGCAGAAAGTCTTCTAGAGCAGAAGGCTTGGTTGTTGCAATAGGACTTCATTTATATTTCTGTGGTGCTTTCTTTACACTCATCAAAAATGACACTAGCTTTCCCATACTTACAAGTGACCTACACGCTGCATTGCTGGCATATTTCCTTGAAATCTACATATCATTACCAAAAATATGTTCAAGCGGTGTATCTTCCTTCTATTACATATGAGGCAGTGAGAAGCAAAGGGCAAACTTAAAAATTTGGAGATAACCAGTACAAATGGTTAATGAACCTCTCCTATATCTTGGGGCAAGAAATGGTCCTAGTAGACCTGGTAGTTGCTTCTATACAGCATGATTTAGAAAAAAAAATCAGTGAAAGTCTACCTAGGATCTTATCTTTAAACGCGTTTTATTCAATACTTGAAAATGTCCACTTACATCCCTTTGCTTCTCACTGCCTCATATATGACACCAGCTGTTCGTTCTGTGATTTTGGATGAACTTTTTGCTTCAGATAATAGTACTTTAACGATACAGGATTTCTTTCCTTCTGAAACCAGATTCATCGAATACTGATGGAGGATCAGCGCATAACTCGTACCAGAAGTTTTTAGCAATTTGTTATTCCATCTTTACTGTTCATACCATTCGGTGTAAAAGATGGTTTGGGCCTTGCACATCTTTACAGATAGTAACTACTCTCGTAACAGAAGCTAAAGACATAACTGCTTACCTCCTTTACAAAAAAATGCCACAAAATTGTTTGCCTTCAATATCCTTTGATGTTACTACCCGAACGTTAAAGGTCTTATCGCAACTCACCTTATTCATCAGCGAGCAATACCCATACCAACTTGAGAGGGAAGAAACTTCTGGGGCTTTAGAAACGGATTGAGATTTCCAAACTGAGAGACAAAAAGGTGTAAATATTTAGCATTCTATTGTTGTATTGCTCATTGCTCTCATCAAGACTTGTTCTATCGTTGAATCACTACAGGTTCTAGACCACCTGAATTTTTCACTGCGTTAGATCGATGGATAGCTGATGTTTGAAGTGATGAATTTTTTTTATCGCATAATGTACTCAAAAGTTTCAGATAGAGTTGCAAGTATAAGTCCGCATATTTAGCATAATTCACATAACCAGCTGCGTAAAAGAGAGGTAGCTTGGTGTTTGCAAATGAGAACCCCCACCGACTTAGAGGGTGCAGAATTGCAGCATTGCCCGTCTCACTATTGGCAATTCCGGTTTGTCCCACCCTTACGGTGATGGCAAAAGATTGTAGAAAAGTTGAAGTAAGTTAATCAAGAAGAAGTAGGGAAACTTTGGTCAATTTGGACTTTTTTTATGCTGCACAGGAATTTTTTTTTCCAGCGCTCTAAACAGTTTAATAACTCCAGTCACAAATAATTTGGTTACTGAGCTCGCTTAGATCTTTTAGAATTATCATTCTGACATTACCATATCATTGTGAGGCATTTTGTACTTCGGAAAAGTTTAAGTCAGGGAAATTTTTTCGTGAACTTCACTGCAAATGTGCACTCACTGTGATTTTGGAATGTAAATTCAGGGTCCCCCCCCCCTCAAAGCGATGGCGCACCCCTTAAGTGTGACGGAATACCCATCAAGAATAAAAGTCCTCAATAAAGAAAGAAATACCCCTTGAAAAAACTGCCTTAAAAATTCCAATGACGCAAAGCTGCTCCATGGACACCCCCCCCCATTCCCCCCCCCCCGCCTGTACACCCCTGTTAATTAGATTTTTTTTATGTGAGAGTTTATTGTTTTACTATTATAGAGTGGTTTCTGCGAGGTTTCAGAATTTTTTTTAAGTAATAGAAATTATTTTTATTTAAATAGAGGATTATTTCGTCTCCCCCCCTTCCCCCCAAAACCCGACGCGCAAAGTGCTGGGACTTTTTACCCCTTCTTGCTGGAAGGGTAAGAAGTAATTTGCAACAGGTTTCACTTTTTTTTTTTTTTTGGATGTTTAGGTTTGGCCATTTTTTGGCCTAATTTTACTGTACTAATAGTACACACACAAAAAAAAAGGAAGAAAAGCTCTCCACTGTTTTCCTAAGTGTGCAAAAAGTATAGTTTTCAACTGTTTAAATGACTTTAAACACTAGTTTGCTCCGTAGAAGCCTTGATTCAAAATTTTCTTTTTTATTGTCATTATACTAATAATAAAGCAGAAAGTCTCTCTGTCCGGAGGATGTCTGGATGTCTGTAGGATGTCTGTGACGCGCATAGCGCCTAAACCGTTCGGCCGATTTTCATGAAATTTGGCACAAAGTTAGTATGTAGCATGGGGGTTTGCACCTCGAAGCGATTTTTCGAAAATTCGATGTGGTTCTTTTTTTATTCCAATTTTAAGAAAAAAACTATCATAAATTACGAAATTATCATAACGTGGAACCGTAACATTGGCACAAGCCAATTGGCGAGATACGAAATTATCATAACGTGGAACTGTAACGTCGGTACAAGCCAATTGTCGAGAAAATTCACCATACATTATTTGTAAACATACAAGCGAACCAAAAGACCTTTAATTTTTCTATTACGGGTGAAGCCGTGCGGGTGCCACTAGTTTTTAATATTGCTGTTGTAAGGCAACGAATTTTCGTAACAATGTGTTTTATATTTAATCATTTAATGGGGAAATTACATAACATTTACTGTTTCCAATCATAACTTTTTTAAACTAGGTTTTTTAGTAATAAATCATAGCCTAAGTTGCTTCCTGATAATATAGCTATCTATGGTGAAAAAAATGGTTAAAATCCTTCCAGTAGTTTTGAAGTTTGCCCCGGACATACATACATACAGAAGTAGCCATTTATGTACATAGATTATTCATTATTCATGATTTAATTCATTACCATGAAATTTTCATTTTTTTTCTCTGATGCACTATTGGTTCAAATATATGGCTGTTTCTTGAATCATGAAGACTTTCCCACCATAGTACAACAGGATGTGTCCCAAGGTACAATAGGTTGTTGTGCCTGGAGACAGTTTGAAACTCTTACTTTAATGGCTGGCAATATTTGTTTTCAAACTGTCTGAATTAAAAAATATATATATATGGCATAGAAATATATTGGTGTATTTTAATGTGATTTTTAGATTTTAAATTCGACTGAAAAAATTGAAGGTAAAAATTAAAATGTGAAAAGTGTCAAAAGGTACAACACTCTCCCCTATCACGGGGAGAAAGAAAGAAAATTATATACACTTCGTGTTTCATATCTCAGAAAAAAACCTTTCCTGTAACGACCCATAAACAAAACGGGCGGGGCAGCTTGTTAGTGCAATTTCACGAAGAAAAGAAAAAGCACCATTGAGCATTTCTGTTTGCTAAATATAAAAACTATCCATTAATTTGCTTCGCGCGTAAACTGGAACACCACACACTTGAGATAAGCTTTCGCCGCCTCCAATGTTTGTTGTTCTCTTCCAAAAGCCATTATCGGCTGCGCATGCTTCTTAAGCAACTAGTGTCTTCCCGTCTTCGATACTTACTTACTTCCAATCCACTCGTTCCCTGAAATCGAAATTCCCGCATCATTCGTAATGAAAAAGAAGTCAACAAACAAAAGGATCGTTTACGATGTGTATATTTGGCCACTCTCTGCAACTGTGCCCTACTTTCGCAACAACGGAAATTCAATCAGCCCTCCGATTTAATTCCTCCTTTTCGTTCGTCCCCCCCCCCCTCTTGCATGCACCCTTTCGTTTCGAACGGTAAACAAGCCCAGAAAACAGAGCCCGCCGGTAAAAAAGAGCGAAAACGAAAATTCGAAGAAAAAACAAAACTTGCTCGAACAAATAAACCGGGTGGAGGAAGCGATGATACAGGATTACTTCCCGATATGGAACCTTTTTTTTTTTTTTTTTTTTTTTTTTTTTTTTTTTTTTTTTTTTTTTTTTCGCCTGGTAACTCGCTTTCGAATGTTGCGAAAGAAGCTTCCACAATTAAACGCTTGACCGCATTAGAAACAAAATGGCGGAAAGCAAACGACTTGTTGCTTTCTTTATGCGGGGTGATCTACATATTGCGTCTAGTCAGTACAGTAAAATCCCTCTAATGCGAACACTAACGGGAAAAAAAAAAAAAAAAAATTTGTTCGCAATAGAGAGGTGTTCGCAGAACAGGGGTTTAATAATGTTATTTGCATTGGAACTGGGGAATTAAAAATTGACCGCATAAGAGGGGTGTCCGTTACGAGGGATTTTACTGTAATTCTTTTTCTTAGCAGTACTTTTCTCTTTCCAATGGAAGCGAGCATTGCAGGAAACAAAGGAGAAAATAACATACAGACAGTGCTCAAGTTTACTGATGGTGATTGAGCCTGTTCAAAAACTCAGATTACACTCAAACCTGTTTCTGTGCGATTTTTTTTTTTTTTTTTTTTTCGTGTGTGTGTGTGTGTGTGTGTGCGCGGTTTATGAAAATTCCAACCAGATGGGACTAAATTGGCGAAATTATTTATAAAACGAGTTCGAGGTAGAATCTTCAAGTGACGACAGGGGAATCCCGATGGGAAGTCACTGTGACCTCCCAAAAATTTTCTTTTTCGGGAAATTTTGTCCAACTATTCGGCAAAATTATCATCACTTGGTTTATTTTGATTTCGTTTAAAGATAACTTTTTGGGATATTTTCTACGTGAGACTTTTTTTTATGCCATCCCTATCCACCGCATAAAAAAAATAACTGTGTTGCGAAAAAAACTGTTTATAGCTACTAGTAAAGTTTCGAACAATTTTTTTAAATGCGATTTTTATGCGGTCCCTATCCACCGCATGAAAATACGTTTGGCTGTACATTTTCTGATCCTAGTTTCAAGCAAAATACCGACAGCCTGGTTATGACCTCTAGAAACTGCAGTTTCGTCTTTGTTATGGACTCATCAGTCTGGAGTAGTCAATAACCGAGCTGGAGGCAGATGTCATCTCATTGAAGCTGAGATTACCAACAGACTAGTAGCTAATGATATTATTCCTCTTTTTTTTTTTTTTTTTTTTTTTTTTTTTTTTTTTTTGTGGGAACGCCATAATTTCCTCAATACTTTGTCAAACTTCAAAAAGTAAGGTATAATTTTAAATATTTCTTCCACTGCTTTCGACGAAAAATAAAGAGACAATTCATACTTTGGTTGTTTTGTCCAAAAACCGATTTATTCTTTTTTTTTCTTTCATTACGCATTGCTTCAATGCATAGCATCCCAAAACGGAAACCTATCGACTCGGTTGGAGCGTCGTGCTGATAAAGCTTGGGCCTTGAGTTCGAATCCCCATGGGCCGAAAAACATCGCTTTGATGACTTTTTTTCTTCAGCAGAATTCTAACCTAACTTTTCTTGAATATATAACCAAAATAACTGCAGGATTCTGGGCTACAATTGCTTTCTGTTGTTGTAAAAATTAGGAAACAAGACATTAACTTTAACATGGTAAATATTTTTACAAAATAGAGCCATCGAATTCAATTTATTTTGTTGCTTTGTTACGCATTGCTATAGTGAAAAAAGCAGGGTCGTAGTGACCTGATCGGTAAGGTGTCGGATTCGTAACCGAAGGGTCCTGCATGTATAGTAAAAACAAGTAATATGGTGAAAAAATGCGTACAAATTGTTGGCTTAAATCGATGAAAGCTTTGAATACATAGACTGTTTTCAAAATTTGTCGAATTTCAAACCCGCTATTTACAATTCCATGCTTGCTTTAAAACCTTGGAATTAATTTGTTCACTTTATGACCAATTTACTTCATGATTGCTATTATTAACCTCCGACACACAAAGGAAGAAGGTTGTAAGTTTAACGTGTCTTTGTATCTCTGTATCTGTGTGTCTGTATTTGTCTGTGGCACTTTAGCGTATAAACGGATAGACCGATTATGAAAAAAAAATTTTTTTTTTGTTCGAAAGGAGAGTTGATCGAGAGTGTTCTCAGCTAGGTTGTGTCTTTGGATGACCTTAATTTACGAAGACATTAACTAGAAACCTTTAAAAAAAAATTCGCGATTTTTGTAGTGAAAAAATATTTACAAAAATTAGTACCAAAATAAAGAGATTTTTTTTTCTGCGTCTAATAGAATGAGCTTAGAACTTCCATGACATATAGAATTCGAATTATAACGTCTTTTTAAGCAGATTTTAAATATGAATAAACCTTTATTCACGCGATTGGTAATCGAATTCATTGTTGGTCGACAAGGAAATTAAACGTTATAATTTGAAAATTTTATCTGCTGCCCGTTTCAATTTGTCAACAAATGAAATACTTGCAATTGGTTTTTAATAGTATAAAGGCTTTTAAAAGAACATTTGCGACCCAGTCGGTTTTTTTTGAGCAATCACGATTGCTTATTGTTCTCATTTGGCTGTTTTGAATTCCTATCATTTTATTTTCCCACCAGCACCCTCTGCCAGCACCACCGTCTTGTCGACCGGCCTCACGATGCTGCTCCTCTTGCGAAAACCGTCTCCAGGTTGCTTCCATATCCTACGCACACACGCATACACACACATACACAAACTCATGCCTCCACACAGACACAAACACATATGCCTACATACCCACGCACACACGAACGCCTACACACACGCCCGTACACACACAGCACTGCATACACAACACGCACACACATGCATACATACACACACACACTCATACACATTCACCTACACAAACACATACGCGCATTCATACACGATATTCGGTTCGTGATTACAAAAAACAAAATTTGATTTGAATTCAAGATACCAAAAATTGAAATTAATATATATATATATGTATGTATATATATATTTTTTTTAATTACTTGTTCATTTCGGTTTTTGGCATCGATTAAAAACTTTGAAACACCAAACTATCCACCCAAGAGAGCAAATAAAAGAAAGCAGTGTAAAAAGAAATGGAAGACCTGCATCACGTCTTAGTCTGTTAATTATAGCCAAGCGACTGAGCGTCAAAGTCACTAGTGTTGCACAAAGAGTTGGACGGTCCTGTACTGATTTAATTTGTGTTGCTGTTTTTTTTCTAATTCAATCTCTTCCACAATTTCACTCGATTTATCACTAAAAACGAAACAACAAACCGTAGTGTATCTCTCACAGTCCTGGCATGTTTAAATAGATATAGGAGGGTGGGCAGATTTTCTCTTATTGGGCAGCAACATTGCTTTCGCGTCATTTCAACCGAATTTCCTTTTGCAATTTTTTATCAAACTGCAACATTTTTTTTTTTTTTTTTTTTTTTGCATCGATAGATCATTCTAATCATGACTTCATTTGATTCTTATAGGCCGTGACAGTCGCTGAAACTCGTGGAAACAAAGAGGGAGCTGCAGGAAATCCCTGTTTTTCATTCTTACAATCAAAATGTCCATTGATTGGTGGATACACAGGATTGGGTTCAGCGCCTCTTGTGGTCAAAATGGGCGGCATGCCATTGATTGGTAAATACATAGAATTGGGTTCAGCGCCTCTTTCAGTCAAAATGAAGTTTCGCATTTTTCGAGAATTTCAAAAGCAGATCATCTTAGGTTACTAGTTGCATCGGTTTAACACATAAAAGTCATAAATTGTCAAGGCCCGAAAGAATCAAGTGGGGCCATGTTCTAAGTATACAGATACAGACATTGTGTAGTAATCTACTGAACCAGATGTGTTTTAAAAGCTTTTATTTACTTGCTCTATCCAGGAGTTAGTTTGGGTGGAAGAAACTTTTCAATCGTTTGACCGCGATTCCACCCACTTAAGAGTTATATTTTTTACCTCTATTGGCACTAAAAACAAGTATTTTTTACAACCAATTTTGTATTTATGTCGATTATATGAAGTCTAATCAACAGTCAAAATTGTTATAAAAATTGCTTGTAATCCTCCAATTTCGTTCCCTCTTGGACAGACCGACAGGAGAAAACCAGACAGCGAAACTTTTGCTTCAACCGGAATTGTAATTAACCCTGAAAATTGTTGGCATGCAATACGTACAAAATTTCTGCTAAAAAAGCCTGTACGATGATAAAACTTGGCGAGCATTTTCAGGCTCCGGTTGCCTGGTTTTATGAAGTTAGTTAAAAGTACATTCAGAAGTTGATATCTTCTATGCGGGTTGCTGTACCACTTTAAAGTTTTCCTCACATCTATCTGATGAGCGATTTGATAAAAAGTGAAATGTTCCCCACTGATGTATAAGCTTCAAAATATACGTAACATAATTGCAGTCACGTAGAATTTATACATATTAAAGAATTTGTGCATTATTGCTTTGTTTTCTTCGATATTGCGATTTTCACCTTTTTTATTTTTCGAAATTAATTAACGGTAAATAATTTATTAATTTAAACAAATGCAATTAAGATTAACACTGCAGCTGTATTTTTTCGAACAAAACCATCATACATAAAAAAAAATACACAAGAAAAACATCATTTGTACTCTTTTCCACATTTTTGCTGGTGATGACTGTTAATGATGGTTCTGTGAAAACAAGGCATTTTTACTTAAAGTTGGCTTTTTTCTGAAGAAGGAACGTAACTGAAAAGAACGCTTTACAGCAGGTGAACTGAAAAAAAAAAGCACGTATTTTTCTTTTTCTTTTTTAAAACTGTTCTTTTTTTTCATATATATATATATATATATATATATATATATATATATATATATATATATATATATATATATATATATATATATATATATATATATATATATATATATATATATATATATATATATATATATATATATAATATATATATATATATATATATATATATATATATATATATATATATATATATATATATATATATATATATATATATATATATATATATATATATATATATATATATATATATATATATATATAGGGGAGGGTGGCCCAAAGCAGGTAGGTGTGTAAGCGGCGATGCATACATATGTCGTGTTTACATGAACACCCCCGAATTTTAATCAGTCCTAACGAAGCAGCAGTGAAGCGGTGTGGTGAAACCAGGCTTAAAATTTAAAAAAATGATATATTTCTAAAAGAAAATGAAGTTTTGTAACTTGTGATTAGTCTAAGACCAGCTTTTTTTTTATTGTCAATAATACTACGTTATTCTGAGATCATCCGCCTACAAACTACGATAGTCATTTCCTTTGTTACTTTTTTTAACTTAAGGTTATAATTATTGAAATAAAAAACGTGCCTTCGGGCAAAACGGGTATACGATTTAATCATATATTTATTTATAATTTCTTGACTCGTGAGCTGATTTAGGTTTTCTATTTCAATAGGATAAGTACAACTTTAAAAAGTTTTTTTTAGGATGGCAATTAATTAGTCTATTAATTTAATCAGTTATTTCTTTATGTTTTATAAACAAATGTGCTGAATTTAAATTGGATAAGTACAACTTTTTCATTTTTTTTTAATATAATGTCAGGTAGCTAGTCAAGTATTTTAATCATTTATAACTTCATATTTGATTGGCAAATGTACCAAATTACAATTAGTTAAGCTTATTCGCTTTGAGCTCCCTGGTAGGGCAAAACGGGTTTTTCAAATGTTAGTAAAGATTGATAATAAATACATATTGGGTTAGAAATAATGCAAAAATCACTTTTTATTTTATATATATATATATATATATATATATATATATATATATATATATACACAGTCCAGTCACATTAAAGCGACCATCTGTCAAAAGCCAGAATAACCACCTTTCGCAGAGCGGACTGCTGCGAGACATGCAGGAAGAGAGTCACTTAGGTCCCTGAAGGTGTTCTCTGGGATGTTTAGCCATGCCGACTCTAATGCCGTGGCCAGCAGCGCTAGATTACGCGGTTGAGGATCCATGGCGCGAACAACTCGATCGAGATGGTCCCACAGATGATCGATTGGGTTTAAGTCAGGTGAGTTTGCTGGCCAGGGGAGGACGGTAAACTCATCCTGGTGCTCTTCGAACCACGCACGTACACTGGCAGCTGTATGGCACCTCGCATTGTCCTGCGGGAAGAAGTCATCATCCTGAGGAAAAACAATGCGCATGTAGGGCTGGACATGGTTCGCAAGGAGAGATGTGTACTTGTATTGATCCATCGTGCCTTCCACAATGATCAGTGAACCCAGAGAATGCCAGGAAAACATTCCCCAGACCATAATGCTCCCGCCTCCAGCTTGGACCGTTCCGGCAATGGTTGAAGGGCGGTTCCTTTCAGAGGTTTCACGTCTTATACTCCAACGTCCATCTGTCCGATGGAGCATAAAACGCGATTCATCTGAAAACGCTACCTGTCGCCACTCAGTGGACGTCCAGCTACTGTACTGGCGTGCAAATTCTCGCCTTCGTCGTCGATGAACAGCAGTCAGCATAGGTGCACGAACCTGGCGTCTGCTTCGGAGGCCCAGACGCAGCAATGTTCGCTGAATAGTAGTTTGGGAGACACTTTTGGTAGCCCCTTGGTTCATTTTGGTGGTAGCCCGTCTACCTGCCCGAACGCAACCGTCGTTCGCCTCTGTCTATGGCCCGTGGTGCACCAGACTTGCCACTTCGCTGATTTTGGACAGCCCCATTTTGCCATGCACGGTACACTTTTACCACGGCGGCACGCGAACAGTTCACAAACTCAGCCGTTTCGGAAATGCTTCCACCCGTGGACCGAAAACCAATGATCATGTCCTTTTGGACGTCGGATAAATCGCTTCGTTTCTGCATTACGCCAACGATTGAAATGTTTTCCGAAGCCCTCACACACCCTTTATATACGCTCAACTGCACTGTGCTGCCACCTGCCTTCTGTGATTGGTTATTTAACTCTGACGTGGAAAGTACATGGTGGTCACATTAATGTGACTGGACTGTGTATATAGATAGATAGATAGATAGATAGATAAATACGTATATATATCAGTGGAGTCACTACGGAGGGGGAGCGAGGGATGACACCCGAAGCGGAATTGAAAGTTTTTGAAAAATATTACAATAAAATGCATTTTTAATTCAACAAATTTTTAAATTTTTCGGGGGAGGAAACCCCCGGCCCTCTCCCCCAAACCTCTTTATGAAGTGAATGTTATACCCAGGATTTGGTTTATATTATCAATGCTTAGACCTAGTAGTAACTTTCCCTTGAACAAAAACTAAAAAAAAATTGATCCCCATTATCTTTCATTGCGTTTGAGATACGCTTGATTTATTTAAGGAGTCATTAATTTTGTACAATCCCTTACTTTTACGACCTCGGGACGGCTCTGTTTATATGCGATAGGAGCAAGTTACATAAAAAGCGTTCATAGTTTATTTGTCTTTCGCATATTAGCCCCGCTCAAAATTTCATTAGAACTCAAATGCTGTTGTTTCTGTAAATTGTATCAATTTCTATTTCATGTTTGAAGGGGGGGGGAGGTGACACCACACATTACCACCCCGGGTGCCACCCATGCTAGGTAAGCCACCGTATATATACATATATGTATTTCAGCTTTGATATGATACATTTTGAAACTTATAGGTTAGGAGAATTCTCTAATGCCTCAGTCAGAACAAAACGCCGCAAATAAGCTTTTTCGTGCAATTCATAAAACACTACCTCTTTGATCTCAGTTTCTATCCCCTGGGTTAAATTACTTCTATCGAAATCTTTCAGTCAACATTAGGCGAAACTCCTGGTTGTCCTTTCTTGTTGTTGGGAACCCAAACTAGGTCATCTGAGCTTTTCCATTTCGTCATTACTAAAGATGAGCACATGGGATGTTTGGAGTCATAACCACTCAGAACCCTTGGTTTTAACATATATTGTCGATTTTTATGTGCTTTTTTGATACTTGTTCCTGAGAGGGAAAAGGCAATAAATCACAAATGCAAAATTAGCCAGAAGATGAGTTTGAAGTATTTCTTTTGCGGTGATTTGTATTACTAGATTGTCAATTATTGGTTTGTAAGGAGAAAAATTGCTTATCAAAGTCTTAGTGAGTAGTTTATCTCTGAATAGAGTATGAAAAGTTGAGTAAGATGGTGCTTAAGTCTCTATTTTGAAAAAAATGACCATAGTTCCGTTTTCCCTCCGGTATAGATGCATACATAAAGGGTGTTTTTTTTAGACGTATAGAACTTTGAGTTAGACACACTGTTTGACATGTGTGCCATTTTGATTGCTGTCACTTGTTTTGTGTTCAGTTCGGTTTGCCGTTTCATCATGAATAGACAACAAGTCGGTGCAACATGCCACACAGCGCGCGTCACAATTGATTTATTGAAAGAAACGTTCGGTGAACGAATAATTTCGCGTAATGGACCCGTGAATTGGCCTGCAAGATCATGCGATTTAACACCGCTGGACTAGTTTTTGTGGGGCTATGTGGAGTCTCTTGTCTACACCGATAAGCCACAGACGATTGACGCCTTGGAAGAGAACATTGGCCATCTTATCACTGACATACGACCTCCATTGCTGCAAAAAGTGAGAAAATTGGACTTTCCGATTAGATTTTTCTCTTAGCCAGCCGAGGTGGCCATATGCCAGAAATCATATTTAAATAAAAAATGGCAAAGAATCATCTTTCGAATAAAGCAACATTCATGGCAATTAACAACATTTAACTGTGTTTTATTTGAACCTGAAGTTCTCTACTTCTAAAAAAACATCCTTTATTAGGAAGCATATATTATGACCTCCGCCTGTTACGCTAAGATAGTTCTACGAAACACCTGTTGTGAAATTTCAAGATAATTAGAATCACTTAAAGAAATTGCCGATTCACTGCTGATCCGATAACTGAATTATATTCTGGTGCGAGTCTCACATTGGCACCTATTCTTTTACTTTTAGCAAAACTTAAAATTTGAAAGAACCATCCATTTTGCGCGTAACACATGAACAAAAAAAATTTAATTATCTGTCTCAACTTGCATGCCTAGACAACTAGCAATAAAACTTGTCTTTGAACTAGTTTGACAATCTCTCCTGAATTGTTAAAGGCATCCATTAAAGTAATGAAAAGTTATAACAATCAGTCCTTTGGTGTAAGAAATTACAAAAATTGAGTGGCGCTTAAGAAAATCAAGGTCCAATCCAATCCCAGGTCTCCCCCGCATCATCTGAACGGGGTTGCACCTGAATTGCTAAGCTGTTAATGATGCTGCGCCATGGTGAAAAACTCTGTTCTAAGCACTGACCGTATCATTCCTTTAATAAAGAAATATCACGGTAAGCGTTGCCAATTAATTGGTAAACAACATGAATATTACTGATAGACCCCATAACTTCCTTGGTAAAGAGCAACTATGAATTTTGAACCACCCCTTATCGATTAAAGAAATTCATTGTTCGATTCATCGAGTAATAAATTATAAACTAGCCGCCTGAAGTGGATCAATTATTTCAGAAAGGGCATAAGTTCAACTAATACAACTTTTCAGGAATCAATAAAAAGTGATTATTTTATTCAGAAATGAACTAAATTCTACGAAAAATTTTATGACTAATCCAGCCACCAGGAGGATCAGTACATCTTAAATTACGTTTCATTTCGTCATTGAAATTTATTAAAGATTTTTTTGTAATTTGGACTTAAGCCCTTTCTGCAATAAATATCCTGAAAGACAAGTTGAGAGTGATGAAAATGAAAATCAAGTGAAACAGATTTGTTTCGAACTGATTTATAATAATAAAAAAGAATGTTACAAAGAGACAAAAATAATTAGTGAAGTCCGTATTCATAAATTCATTATCTTAAGAAAATACATCGTGTATTTTCCTCTTTCTCTCGCCTTGTTTTAGTGAAATAGTAAAGTCTGGTGTAAAAAAATAAAAAATAAAAAATAAATAAATAAACTAAAAAACTGAGATAAAAAGCAAAAGTTTTACATGTGTATAAAACTATATTCATATTCATATTCATCAAATATATCCTCCATAGAAATCTTTTTTTCTATCCTTCTCTTGCCTAGTTTTGTGTACCAAGTTCGATGTACCTACTAGTATGACTATGTTCAAAATTGCACTGAATAATCGTCTTGATATTTGTTATTTCTTTCAACAATATGAAAATTTTCCCTTTATACTCAATATTGGCAAAGGTAGTTCAGCCGACAAGCGTTACTTTGCAATATTCTCTTGAAAACCGTCTATAAAATAGTTAGCCTGAAACCGTTCCTTTGATGTTCTATCGAATATTTAAGCATTATGAATGTTGATGATTGAAAACAATTGTCGTCCAGTAGAACCTTTTTCCAAAATCTCAATTTGGGAGATAAGACTGTCTTAAAAAATGAAGGGCACCTGTTTACGCAGTCACAGATTTCATTGTTTTCAACAGATTTAACAGTGAATCTTGATTTAATTTCAGGATTTCACTTATAAGAGATTGGATTTCATACGGTTATAATCTGTCATATCTGTTGAACATTCGCTTTACTGTCCCAAGATCGCAGTCGCAAAGGACAAGCGAATGTCCTCACAGAGGAAAGTCATCAGCAATCTTGTTAAATTTCTTCAGTGTTATTTCTAGAAAAAGTCTCTTCCAGTGTTGTTCTTATTTTGACCAGCGTACATCTCACAGAAAGCATACAGTTTTTTCGCAGTTTCTAGAATGATGTTAATAAGACCCCTGAGAAATCAACGAATTTCATTCGGATTCCGTGATTTCGAATCCCCCCCCCCCCTCTAACCCCCGAACTGACGAACCTACCATTACCGAAATTATGTTAGCTCAAAGGAGTGATTTGTTTTTATTTCATCACGCCAAAAAAATCTAGTTCTTCTATGATCTTGTCATTATTGTTTCCTTCGCGCTTAGTGCAGAAAGGGCATAAGTTCGGAACTTACGCCCTTTCTGCACTAAACGAAAAATGTGACCCCTAAATAAAGTGCTTTGTTGTACACGAATTGACTTGCCTGCTACACTAGTCGATGTCTCCACATACAAGCATTGGAAAACCACAGCTAACTCAATTTTGAAAAAAAAATGTGACTTATACCCTTTCTGCAATAATCGATTCAAGTGTATCACATACTGATGACGTCGTATCTGCTTGAAGTATATGTGCTTGGCGAGGAATTGAATGGACATCGCCAAGCTGGCTCCCTTTCTGGGAACTTATTTTTTGGTGATAATTTCAGTGGGAAATTGCAAAATTTTGCCAAGGCGGACATAAATACATACTTACTTAAATATAGTTGGATTTTAATAGTATGAGTGCGCCCAAAAAAAAAAAAAAACGCATATAGTATAAACTGACAATACTTCCATTTCTATACTTTGTACTTTGATTGTAACCGAAATAACTGAAAAATATTATGCATTCATCCAAGTTCAAGCCGAGCATCTGCATTGGATATAAGCTTATGGCTTGTTGAAAGAATCACAGCTTTAAGTGTGATCCGAATCACTGGGAGCCGTTCGTTAAAAATGTAGCACTCATCAACAACATACTTACCATTGATGGAATTCGACCTCTATTCTTTAGAACGGGAGCTTACTGCTTGACAATCTTTGCCGGTGAGTAATCTCTTCCTTTTTGAAGTCAGTTAAAAATTAGTGAAACTGCAATTAAAGAGACAATGGCTTAGTGGAGACGAAATTTAAAAAAAACGTGGGGGGGGGGGGGTGAAAAGTACTATTTTGTTATTGAGCCATATCGTGCGCATTAATTGATAGAAAATAAAGCATGTTCAAATTACTAGACATTCAGAAAAAGAATATTTACATTTTATCAAATAGCATATGTTCGGCACACAATTTTATATTTTTTGCGCTCGTTTTTCTAACAGTTATTATACTATACATCTATATAATATACAGGGTGTTCCGTTTTAGCTTGCAAGACCTTTATTTTAGCAACCGTTGGTCCTAGGTGTATACTTACAATTGCAAAAATGTTCAAAATCAGATGCAGAGTTAAGATATTGAAAGTTTGAAGCCAAAATATAAAGGAGTCAAAAAATACAATATTTAACTTTTTGTACGGACTCCAGGTCCTCTAACTTATATTTAGGGGAAAAAAATCTCCATTAAAAACTATTACCAACACAAAAAACTTGACATTTGTTCGACCAAAACTCAGGGAGATATTCCAGTTTAAAGTTTTAAGCAGGGGCGGCAAATAGGGGGAGCAAGAGGGGGCGGTTGCACCCCCAAATATTTTGCGCAGAATATTGGGAAATCAGGAAATTCAATTTACCTAACGCGCAAATCAGTGATCATATGCAATAGGAAGTTAAAAAAAAAAAAATCTTCAGATGATCTTTAGTAAAAGTTGATGAAACTCGAGACCTGTCCAGTCACGAGCAAGTGTTTTTCGCTATTTGGATAAAAACTTTGAAATTCATGAATCATTTTCAGAACTTTCATAATAAAAAAATAGATGGAGAAGTTTGTTTCAACTAAAGAAGAAATTTCCTCATATGGTTTAAATGCCTCATACTTGTAAGTGCAGTGTTAAGATGATGCTTCTGCTTCCAATGTGAAAGGGCAGTGCAGTGTGACTGGCCCGATTTTTACGAGAGGTTTCTTGGTATTTTGAGTTCATTGTTGCGCTCATATTTTAAATATACGTTCAGTTAGTGAGTGAACATTGATTCCTCCTGTTAAGAGGCATATTTGAGCAGTTCAATACATTGTATACTTTCATGGAAACTTCTTACAAAAGACACGCTATTTTTGAAAAAAAATTCGTGCATCAACAGATACTTTTACTGGATGAGGTACAAAATGGTCTTCAAAAGTTAAAGCTAGAACTCTTGATCGAGCTCCTACTAAGAGCTTCTTGTTAATTTGGATTTATTGGACATATTAAAAAATAAATAAATGAAAAAGTGACAAAAATCCACATGATGATGCAAAGTCAAATTATTGACTCAATATTTTGTATCAAATAATAGATTCATTCAGTTTCTAATGAAATTAACGCAAGATTTAGTGATAAATCTAAGTTCAATATTATATGTGCAGGTTATTGAACAAGATAAATAAAATATTTCAGTTACAAGTAAAAGTTGTTGAACGAAGCAAAAAGAATTGTTTTGCGAAGAGCCAGAAGCCAGTGTACTTCAATGATGAAAAATGAAGACTATATATAATATTTTATTCTTGCATGGTTTTTTTTAAAGATAAAAATTTTAAAGATGCGTTTTCTAACATAACTTTGTAGCTTCAATTATATTTTCACCAATTCCAATTAACTCAGCTAACTGTGAAAATCCTTTTCGTGTCTCAGAAGGTTAGAGATTTTTTTTTCTTTTTCTTTTTGGTGCATGATGGGACAAGCGAGACTCTCATCTTCAGCTATACTGCCAAGAGATACTGCCCAGCTATACTGCCCGCTGGATATTGACGGAATATAGTACCAAGATTTCCTCTTCTTCTGGATTCCAAAAATCGTGCATTAAAAATTTACTTTAGAAACGGTAGCAGGGTTTCCAGACGTCCCGGATTTCAAAGGAGTGTCCCGTACTTTGAAAAATTGTCCCGCGTCCCAGGGAACTTCCATACGGGACGGCTCAAGTCCCGTATTCTGGCTGATAACAATATTTTACAAAACGAGACATTATTTTAAGGGGAAAAAATAGAGTAAAACAAAAAATGTGAAATAATGAGCAATAAGAAAATCATGTGGCAGCAAACGAAAAAATTATTTTCTTTTGATTTGGTTTGTATGTTTTTGTTTTGGCGGAAGAGCGTGAGGAACCGAATGGTTGCTTCTTTGCTCATTGACTAATGTTGGAAATATATCTCTGCGCATGTGTCGTCAATCGCAAGGAAAATGATTTTTATACTTTGACTAGCTGCGTCGCCCGGCTTTGCACGGTCTACCTGGAAAATAAAAGTTATGTCAAGTGACACCTGTTCAACCCTCAGGCTTGAACAAAAAGAAAAGAAAAAAAAATCAGCAAAGTTTTGCGGCAGTTTGCGGAAAAACAACCAAAAAGTAAACATTTTAAATCCCCCGATTACAGGAAAAGCCTTTAAAACAAAGTGAAGAATTTTACTTCTTCGTATTCGAGAAAGAAAATGGCAAAATATCTTTCGTCTCAATGATTTTCTTCACCGTTATAAATTTTAATAAAAGCATTGCTGCGGAAAGTTGAGATGAAGCACGGAAAAGTAATTTAAATATAGGAAAGCCTTCGAAAAATAGGGATTTTATGTCGAAATTTAAGTGTCCTAATTGATAGTTTTTGATTGATATCTCCGCTAATTATTATCAGAGGATTATGTTAAATAGCCAAACATGAAGACGGGAAGATTACGAATCCATCGATACCTGGTTCGATAGTCAGTTCACTGTCGTTCTGGAGAAGAAGCTTGGACATACATAGATACGCTCAGTTTTTAATTATATAAGAGATATGCGACATTTTCTGAGGTTCAATGCTTTGTTGCGATTGAATTTTTCAGATTTATCATGAATAGACGTCTCACCCCCCCCCCCCCCTTTCACTCCTAGAAGCCTGTCCCGTATTTACTGTTCTTAATCCTGGCAATCATGAACGGTAGTATCAAGATCTTTTCTGTTATAGCTGACTATTAAAAGTGTGGATATTAAAATTTGAATTTCTTTAATAACCTTACTTTAAAAAAAATGTACTCGCATTTTATTCCACACTGAGAAAATTCATGTTTGAAAAACTCGACCCCCCAAATGAAATGTTGAAATGCCGCCCCTGGTTTTAAGGGACCATACAGAAGATGAGATAGGAACTTATCGCTCTTTCAGAAGAACGGTAGGTCGTCAAAGTAAGAAAAACAAGGTATTTATATTTTTCATTGCTATTCAAAACTAAATGCAAATGTTATGCCGTGATACGCAAACACACACGACAGAACCTCGAACAATTTGAAATTTCTCTATATGCACACGTATAGTTTTAAACACATGTTAACTGCAATATTTTCCCCCAAAAGGCGTTATTGACGGCGAGTGAAAATTGGTGTAAGTTCATAAAACGCTGTGTTTCATATATCGGTGAATATTGGTCGTACTAATTTCAAACTTTTTGTGTTGGAATTGTTTTTCAATGGAAATTATTTTCCTAAATATAAGTTAGGGGAAATGGGGCCCGTATAAAAAGTTGAATTTTTTTTGACTTATTTTTATTTTCACTTCAAACTCTGCATCTTATTTTGAACATTTTTGCAACTGGAAGTATACATCTAGGATTAACGGTTGCGAAAATAAAGGTCTTGCAGGTTAAAACGGAGCACCCTGTATAGAGAGGGAGCAACATACATTTTGTGATTGAACATTTATGAAACTCATGGAACGCAGCAAGAAATCGGACCATTTATCGACTAAGTGAGAACTAGAAATGATAAACAATTTTAAATACAAAAACAATAGATAAAAAAAAAGAAGAAAATTATATTAATTTGAATTTTTGGCATCTTGAATTCAAATTATGTTTTTCGCAACCACGAGCGTGTATGTGTATGAATGCACGTGTGTGTTTGTGTAGGGGCATGTGTGTGGGTGTGCTTGTGTGTGTGTATGTATGCATGTGTGTGCGTGTTGCGTATGCAGTGCTGTGTGTGTATGCGCGTGTGTGTGTGTGTAGGCGTTCGTGTGTGTGTGTGTGTATGTAGGCATATGTGTTTGTGTCTGAATGCAGGCATGAGTGTGTGTATGTGTATGTGTGTGTGTGTGTGTGTGTGTAGGAGTGTGTGTTTGTGTCTGTGCGCAGGCATGAGTGTGTGTATATGTGTGTAGGCGTGTATGTGTGTTGTGTATGCAGTGCTGTGTGGGTACGCGCGTGTGTGTGTAGGCATTCGTGTGTATGTAGGCATATGTGCTTGTGTCTGAATGCAGGCATGAGTGTGTGTATGTGTATGTGTGTAGGAGTGTGTGTTTGTGTCTGTGAGCAGGCATGAGTGTGTGTATGTGTGTGTGTATGCGTGTGTGTGTAGGATATGGACGCAACCTGGAGACGGTTTTCGCAAGAGGAGCAGCATCGTGAGGCCGGTCAACGCGACGGTGGTGCTGGCAGAGGGAGGTAGTGGGAAAATAAGATCATAGGAGTTCAAAACAGTCAAATTAGAACAATAAGCAATCGTGATTGCCCCCCCCCCCAAAAAAATGACCTTAAGGCTAAGCTAAAGATGCTAGATATCCTTAATGTTAACTTTACTATAGTAATTGTCCAAAAAAAATGTCTTTTTATCGCATTGGATGCATATACCAGGGCGAATGTTTTCCATTTTGGCTCTCCTGAAGAATGATATTTTTTTTTCCGTTTACCATTTTTGTTATGAATTCAAGAAAAGTTTTATTATTATTATTATTATTACTGAAATTATTTTTTTGATTTTACGAAAATAATAATCCATAGTTACCAGGCCGTTGGTGGTGCATGCAAAAAAAAAGAAACAAGGGTGCCCCCCCACCCCTAAGATTAATGGCGCACAACCTAAATATCGCTAACCTCCCCCCCCCCATAAGTAAAGCCCCCCTCCCCACCAAAAAAGCAAAAGAAAAAATACCCCTCAAAACATCCCTTTAAAAATTTCAATGGCTCAATCTGCGCCATTACCCCCCTTCCCCCCAAGTGGGTACCTCTGAAAAAAATCTAAAGAATGCAGATATTTGCAACAATTCTTTATCACCTAGTATTCGCATAATATAATATTAAGGTATCAAAACGAATTCTCAATGTATGAACGCTCCCTGCGTACGGAAGCCCGTTAAGTGGCGATCCCACTTTTACGGGCGTGTGTGTGTTTACTCGAATCAGTGGAATAGAAAATTCTCTCGCCCTTTCTTCTTCTTCTTCTTCTTCTCCCCCCTCCATTGCTTTAGAAGGGCAGGAAGCAGCCGGAAACGCCACTGAACCAATCGCCCATTAACAGACACAACATTGCATTCCATATTATGGTTGCATTCCAGCGCAAGGTAAGAAAGCACCCGTATACGAAACTGAAACTCACAGTAAAAGCGAAAATCACAAATATCATCCAGTGTAATCTATGTGATAACAAGGGTGCCCACAGGGGGGGATTTTGGCGCAAGTTGCGCCATCTAAATTTTTGGGGGGGATTTTCTTAAATTGTTTTATTTATTTATTTAAATTGATTTATTTTTAATTTAAATTATTTATTTTATTTTGTTTCAGTTCATTCTGTTTGTATTTTATTTCATTTTATTTCAGTATATTCTATTTGTATTTGATTTGCTTTATTTATTTAGTTTGTGTGTGTATGTGTGTCATTGGCGTAACACAGAACTTTTCGAATAAAATATCAATAATAACAATAGTTTGAAGTAAATCAATAAATAAATAATATCTTTTAAAAAATAAAAATTATATTTAAAAAAAATTAAAAAAAATTTAAAAAGTAAAAAAGAGAGCTGAAAATAAAAAATAAAAGGGGAGGGGAGATTTTTGAGGGGAGATTTGCGCCATTGAACTTGGGGGGGATGGGCACCCCTGTGTGATAACATTTTAGAACCTTTGAGGAAATCTTCAAGATTAAGTATTGAAGAAAAATGAAAAAATAAATAAAAAGAAAAGAAAAAGATGTGAAAACATTTATCGTCTGCAAAGCAATAATAATAATGCTAGTAAAAATAAAAACATATAATAAAGCAAGAAGTTCTGTATCTATCTACAAATCACAAACAGAATAGAGTAAAAAACATCCAGCCACAACAAAGTAAAATAAAAAGCAATTTTGATTGTTCTATATAGGAATTAAAAGATCGAATCAACACAGCAATGAAAATTGAATCTTTATTTAAAAACTAGAAAATCGCCCGTCAAGGTATGACGGTGAAGATTGCTTCTACATTTCAACGAAGCAATTGCCTGATTGATGATATTTTGATAGTTGAAATTTTAACCCTAACATAGGTGGATTAATCCTAAACTCCAGTAGAAAGCGTTCGTTATTGACCATTCTTCCGCTTCTTCATTCTTCTTAAATGACAGTTTTACCAGTAAAACAGTTAAGTTGCCAGATCCAGTTCAGCCTAGTCAAAATAAAGCATTTTCCTGCATGTCAAACATTACCAAAACATATTATAAAATTATCATGCCGAGGCGCGAGCTTCATTGCTGATGACGTCAGGAGCGTTACTTGATCCTTCGCTACTATCTTAATATATAAAAATTAATGTCCTGAGATAACATACATATATATATATATATATATATATATATATATATATATATATATATATATATATATATATATATATATATATACATATATATATATATATATGTATATATATATATTATATATATATATATATATATATATATATATATATATATATATATATATATATATATATATATATATATATATATATATATATATATATACTAGCTGACCCAGCCACGCGTTGCTGTGGCGAAATAGGTGGATTAAAATAATCTTTTACTCATTATTTTGATAGAATCAAACTAAAAATTTTTAATAGAGCTTAAAATAGTATAGCCGATTTTAAAACACATGAGATTGATAATGGGCGTGTTTCAACCTTGAACAAACCCATGCATGAATAAAAAAACGATGCATAAATGTTCCTGGAAAATAATGGGCAGCTGATGTGGCCAATTTCTGCCTGTAACATGTCTTGCCAAAACCAGGAACGTTTTCCGATAACATTCAGTAACCTTCCTGAAATTATCTCGGGAGCCTCTTAAAAAATTCAAAGATTTTCCCGTTTGAAGCTAGTCGTGTTTTTGGAACTTTAATGTAAACTTAGGTAGTTATAAAAAAAAGCTTTGCAACTTTCTGATTTATTATGGAACTTCTATAAGCAGTAATGCAAACATAGCCAAAGCTTAGCCAGAATTGCAAGCAAGTATCGAGAATTTTTACTCAGTAACGTTCCTCAGTAAACTTTTCTGTCAAAATTTTTGATTTTTATGAAGAAACGTGTACCGTTGCATAATCTAGGTGGGTTTTATCGTGAAAAAAGAATAATTTGGTGAGCCAATTTTCAACCGGAAATCGTGTAGTCCCATTTCTGGTGTATCCAGAGAATTTAAAAATTCAGTTGGAATGTTTACGGCTTTGTTTTCATCAACAACTGTATAGCCTTGTTCAGCATCAACGGTCAGTATTTTTTCCCAGCCGTCAGTAATGGCTCATTATTTGCAATAATTGTAGCTGAGACAGCGTCATTGCACTGTTTTTTCTCGTTGCGAATCAGTGTTAACTAAGTCGGTGGCCCAACGATCAAGTGACGGCATATCATAATGACTAAGTGGCAAATTTGATTTTGATATTCAAAAACCTTCAGTCAAAATTAAAGCTTCATATTTATATCTGGTGCAAAATCTGGATTTCGACATTTGTGTGTTTGTTAGACTGTATGAAATACGTCTTCAAACGTAAAAGTTATATAGTTTCTCCACAGAAATGATAGTTGTGCTACATATTATGTCGTCAAAATTATTTTAAACAGTTGACAAATACTGTTTCTCGTTATGTCAAACCTGCATAAGAAAGTGTCAACTCCTAGTGACTGTGTGCGACCAATAAATACAATTTGCGAAACATGCATCGTGATATAATTTGAATACTCAACAATTAACGGTCCGCAAATATTCCTGTATGTTCGGGAATGTTTACCGAAAACAAATGCAAAAAATATATATATATATATATATATTCACTTTGTTTTGGATGCAGTTTTGTTTTGGATGGAGTTTTGGTCCCAATGTCTTGGCTTTAATTATGCTTGAGATTGAGGAATGTTGTATTCTTTGTTTAAGTAGATTCCGTGATTTTCTGATTTTATTCAACACTGTAAAAACAATTTATAAATGCCATGAAAAATAATGGGCAGGAAATAGGCTCAATTTCTGCCAGTAACATATCTTTCAAAAAGTAGGAACGTTTTCCACTTGTCGTCAGAATTCGTTCTAAAATTACCCTGAAATCTTTCTGAAGAATTCCGAAACCTCTCCGATTCGAAACAATCATTTCACTAAAACCTGCACAGATACCCTAAGTAACATAAGTTGCTAAGGCACATTTTTCGACTCACCAAGAAAGTACCAAAATAATAATCGCAACCATAGCCACTGCTAAGAAGGACTTGCAAGCATGCACAAAGAAGTCAATTTGTTTGTTACTCTTGGAAAGTTACGGAATCCAGAGACTCACTTGCTCCCATTGGGAAATACGTCATTCTGGACGGGCCATGTGACGGAGGTATTGAAGTAAATTCGCATCACTAAAATTCATTAACCTTCCTGAAAATTATCCTGGAATCTTTTTCATGAATTCAGCCATCTCCCTGTCTAAAAGCCAGTCCATGCCTTTGCCGCCCCCCCCCCCCCTCCAGAGAAAACTCAGGTAAGTTTAATTCAAAAGGCTGACACCTTTCTACTTTTCCAAGAAAGCGCCAAAAGTATTACTACAAGCATGACAGAAGGTAAGACATAATTGCAAGAAATTTCTATGAGACTTACTCGCCAGTGACTCCTGCAAAGCTACGGAATCCAGAGGCTCATTCTCTCTCATTCGGAGCTTTTACACAATACACGAAACGTAATCTACTTGAAGCCGATACACTTAATGAATATACTCAGTTAATATTTAAACTGGGAGTTAAAAATATTTTTCACAACAGTGAGATGTCTGCATTCATGACGTTTGTATCAATTCAGGAAGCGTTTTGACGCAGATACTTGATTTTCAAAAGACATTGTTGAAGACCTATTAAATCCTGACACATTCCACGGAAATAATCACTGACAATTCGTATTTTTTTACAATTCATGTAAAATAGCGTGGAACATTAGTAAATAGTTTTATTTCTGAGAGTCGGGACTTACACATTAGTTTTTTGACACAATGTAAAAAAAAAGTGTTTTTGGTGGTTGAAGTGCTCTTCCTAAAAAATTTCTTCGGTAAAATATACTCGTTGGTCGTTTTCGATATTTCATTTTGTACAGCAAGATGCTGGACAGAAGGATTTTTTTCGCATATGGGGAAACTAAATTATGCCAGATAGCTTCGTTGCTGCTTATATAACTTTATCATCTCTCATCGCGTTATTTTGCCATTTTGGTCCATATTTCGCACATAAAATGCGACCTGATAAGAACCTTTAATAACGTATTGGCGAGAGTACTTCATGTATTTCTTCGAACGGCAAAACTCGACATTAATATGAGCCTCATACGTTTTTAAAAGCAGTGGTGAGTATGGAACTATACGCCGCTTACCAATTTCAACTTGATTTGACATTTACATTGAAAAGTGTGGCCACTATTCTCATCGTTTCTACGGCGATACAATTGCCATCGATATCCGTAACATAGTATATTTTGCAAATTTTAATTAACTTAAGAATAAAGAATTTTGAGGAAGAATTAACTTACAGCGCCATCTATTAAGAATTTATAGAACTAAACAATTAATTCACGCTATGATTCCGTAATAAACTTTTAATATGCAATTAAAAATTATAAAAACCATCCTATCTTTTAAGTTGGACCAAATTACAGATAGGTATGAAATTTGATAAAAATCGGTTCAGTAGTTTCGGAGTTTACCCCGAACAAACATCGTGACACGAAATTTTTATATATATACGAGATTTTTATATATATAGATATATATCAACGCACAGCCAATACTGCTGAAGCCTCAGACTTGAAATTTGGCAGGCATGTCCACATGATTATGAAAGTATCCACTAAGAAAGGTTTTTTCGAAATATCGATTAGTTCAGGAGAAATTAATTAAAATCCCTTAATTTCTGTGAAATTAAAACCTGTCATTGAAATGTAAATTCCTTATTTTCGGAGGCTTTCCTGAATTCAAATCATTATTCAGTACTTCATCTCAACTTTTGATTGAAAGCGAATTTTAAATTTGATATTGTTTTTGTTTCTCACGTGATTCTTCGAAGCTTTTCTCAAGTCAAATAATAATGTTTCTGCCTTTTGCTTTCATTTTTTCAAAACTAGAAGCGAAGTTTTTAAGAACATCATCACAGGCGGACTATTCTTTTGAATTTAGAAGAGTGCATTTTCCTGTAAAAGTTTGCTTTGCAATAACCGTTAATAAGTCAGAAGGACAGACATTAAAAGTAGCAGGGATCGATTTAAAAGAAGACTGTTTTTCACACGGCTAATTTTATGAAGCTTCAGAGCCAGTTCATCAAGCAGCTTAATAGTTTTAGCACCAGGAAAAAAAACTAAACATGTTGTATACAAAGAAGTTCTTGCTTAAACATAGGTATAACAATAAAATGTGGATGGCCTGTGTTTGCAAAGATAAGCAATACTTTTAAAAAATCGTTAACAACAGTTAAAGATCGGTTAAGGACAAGGGCATATATATATGGAGCCCAGGGGCCCCGGGATCCTCTCAAAATTAGAAAAAAATTATAGGTAATAAGTAATTATTACAGGGGATTTTCGAAACTAGGTGCATCAAGCACTGTTAACCCCTGCTAATTCCATTACCCGAGCAATGCCGGGTACGGGAATGCTAGTATTATATGAGAATAAGCGCTTGGAATACAATATTCGGCGATCACAAGTCTTTTCAAGGAAGTCGTGCAAGAGCTGATTGATTTCTCAGCTGGTGGAGTTATTTTCTTTTCAAAAGCGAAAGAAAAATTACAGAATGTCTTAAGTGGCGAACAATTGTTCGAAAAGCGAAAGTTTAACACCTGCTCGTTTCCATTTGTCGACACTTCCTATTTTTAGCACACTTCGGCAGTTGTCTATTATTGATTGATGGAAATTCTCTGATTGCGTTCTATTTAAAAAAAAAAACTAGAGCTGCCTAAAGGTAAACTTTTTTTCTTCTTCTTCCAGAGGTTTGAATGGAAATCCCTTTTCGTTTTCTTTTCTGTTCCAATCGCTCGTTCATCCCCATTTCCGACGCTCGACACAGTGGGCGGTCCCGTTTTTCTTGTTCTCTTCTTCACTGTTTATGGAAAACCACTTTCGATTGGCATATCTGGGCTGATTTTTCAGAAAAATGTTCGATTCAGGAAGTGGAAACGTATGAAAATATTAAAAGGATCTTTTTTTGACGATAAGTTAAATCTCTACTCGTTTTTGAATGTTTTAAGAAACGTAAATGAGGCTGCGGGAGTGAAAATGCATTAAAATATGCTTCCGTGTGTAGTGGAATTTCACAAAAATAAGAGAATCGCTAGCAACACAAACGGTCTGTTGCTCTTTATAGCAACCCCAGACATAAAGAATTAAGTGATAAATGCTTCAATAGAATGACGTGCCGGCTTGATTTTTTTATTACTCTCTTCATTTATTTTCTCTCATTATTTCCTATAGCTTTAAATTGGTGCAGAATTTGCATGACTTCACACAATCAGCGCTTTTTAACTTTCGCGTAATTTCGTGTACAAAATTTATAAATAATTTTAAATCAAGGGCAGGACATAAGTGAGGATGCTTCCTGTGCAATAAGTTGTAAACGATGACATTTGAAAGATTCAGGGCAGAATGAAAATATGTGGTGCTAACAAAATAGCCATTTCTGTACCCTAATGGTAGAGCATATGTTTATCCAGATCCCAATTTCCCAATAAGCAGAGTAGGCAGCTGCCTAGGGCGGCAAATTTTTTAGGGGCGGTAAATTTTGCTTCAATCTCATTCTCTAAATTATTATTCTTGAAGAAAGCCTTGGCCTGCACCAGGTTGTTGTGCTGATGAAGAAGTTTATCTCGAAGATTCTGGTATTTAGGCGAGAGGCAAGGCCTATGGTTAACTTGGTCCCCCACCCCCCATAAAACTTGTCAAATTCTCAGATTGCAAAAAGAGTCCCTTCAACTGACGGCACTCTAATTTCCGACTAAACTGACATGGCCCCTCGACGGCCCGGACCATATCTCTACCAGTAGATAAATTAGTGCAATTCGAGCGGGGAAAAAAAGGGTACTGGATTGATTTGTCTACCAGTCGAGTTGTTTCTGCAATAGAATCAGCGAATCACGCGGTCCCAGGATACTAATTCTGATGCTCTAGTTGCTGATTTGAGAAACGAGGAAGATGTGGATGTGATTGTAGTGTACATGGGCGCCCATATGCAAAATTTTGAGGGGGGGGACAGATATTTTCCTCATTGTTTAGCAGGATATTTTTTTCCATAGAAACCGATTTCAGTACAGATTAGAGTTATTAAAGTTTGGCATTTTAAATAAATTATTCATTAATAACTGGAGAAGAAATGTTTTTACGTTTTTGCAAAGAAAAAAATACTAAAAGCAAGGAAGTTCTCATTTCTAAGGGGGGGGGGGACTTGAGCCCCCTTATATGGACGCCATTGGTCGTGTAACTTATAATTCCGCCACGAAGTAAACACAGATATACCATCAAAACCAACATTAACAATACGACATTTATTCGACTTGGTACACTCTACACGGTATCCTTAAAGTAAGTTAGCGTTTTAAGCAGTGTGTCACCGCCCTTAAGCTGAGCAACTATATGCAACATGCTAACAGCCTGGTAATACCATCGAGTGACTGCAGTTGGCACTCTCAGCGTTAATAAGAATATATCTGCCGCTGCTCGGTTATTGTCTATTCCAGGTTGATGAGTCCATAACAAGGACGAAACTGCATTCTCTGGATGACGTAAACGGGCTGTCGGTATGTTGCATGTAGTTCTGTCTTAATCCTGACTTAAGGGAGGTAACATACTGTTTAAATCCTAAGCTTTACCTTTAATAATCAAGTTGAACCGAAGCATTGCCGCAGTTTCTGACTGGTGCGCTAAATTTATTTAACTACCAGTTTGTGGGAACTCTCAGCTTCAACAAGATGACATCTGCTTACATCTCGGTTATTGTCTATTCCAGGTTGATGAGTCCATAATAAGCACGAAACTGCAGTATCTGGATGTTTAAACCAGGCTTATAGCATGAAGGTAGTGGGTGATTGACTCTGAAACTTTGTTTTAACTGTCAAACTCGATATTTTAAAATTTTGTGCTCTTTTACTTACATTTTAACAAAACAAAACAAAAGAAAAATCAACCAGTTTCAGACAGTTAAAACCATGCTAATTTTGCTCTTCATTGTTAGGGTGGCATTAATTAGTCCCCCTCCCCTTTTTATAGCTGATTGAAAAAGTAACAAGGGGCTGTTCATGAATGATGTCACACATTTTTATCAAAAAATTTGGCTCTCCTCCCCTCTGTGCTCAAGGGGATTGGATAAGTCGAAGTTTGACACTTAGAGGGTCACCCTTCTGCTTATCCTCTCCTCCTCTTACACATGTCACGCTGTTTTTTAGAAGTATAAGAGTTATAAAAGAATGTGTGATGTCAAACTTCTTGTTACTCTCCCCCCCCCCGTCCTCCCGTCACAATTTTACGAGCCCCTCCACCACTCAAAGAAAGAAATCATTTCTGGCTAGCCCCTAAGGAATTTTTAAAATTTATGAACAGTTGAGAATTTTCAACATTTTAAATTCATCGTTTGTCACAGTCAGATTCTACTTTCAGAATTCATTTCAAATCAGGCTTAATTAGGGTGTCCCTACTTTTCTCCAGCACGAAATTTGCTTCTCGTTGTTTTTTTCTCTTCAATCTTACCTTCTGAGATATTTAGGGATTTCGTGTCGGAAAAACGACGGGAACTGGGAGGAAAATGGGGAAATAAAATTTTGTTTCGTTAAAACGGCCAAAATTATTTTCTCTTATTTCAAGTCATGTGTTTCCTTCAGTTATATAATTTCTTTATTGAGCAATCACGATTGCTTATTGTTCTCATTTCACTGTTTTGAATTCCTATGATTTTATTTTCCCACCAGCACCTTCTGCTAGCACCACCGTCGCGTCAATCGGCCTCACGATGCTGCTCCTCTTGCGAAAACCGTCTCCAGGTTGCGTCCATATCCTACACACACACACACACACATACACACACACGCCTACACACACACGCCTACACACACATACACACACTCATGCCTGCGCACAGACACAAACACACACACATACACACTCATGCCTGCACACATACACAAACACATATGCCTACATACACACACACGAACGCCTACACACACACGTGCGCGTACACACACAGCACTGCATACACAACACGCACACACATGCATACATACACACATATCACGCACCCACATACATGCGCCTGCACAAACACACACGCGCAATCATACACACACGCTCGTGATTGAATAATAATTTGAACATAATTTGAATTTAAGATGCCAAAAATTCAAATTAATATTATTTTTTTATTTATTTATTTCATTTAATTTAAGAGCTAAAAATATTTTTTCAGACAGCCAAGTATTACGAAAGATTTAACTATATGAATTTTTAATTTATTTTTTTCGTATTACGGGAGCATTGATAAGAAATCGGTGACATGGTGGCCAGATTTTTAAAACAGAAAAGTACTATACTGCCGTGCTAAGCACAGATGTGGTATCTGCAGTAGAGCTCAAAATGAGAAATTGATGATTAAAGTTTTACAACTCGTTTCTTTGATTTATGACTTAATTAAATGCTCAACTTGCGGTAGTTGTTTCGTAAATAACTTATCTAAAAACCGTAAGAGAGTATTTTCGTAAAAATCTTAATTTTAAATTAATAAATGTAAGAAATTTTCTTTTCAAAACCTTTTTATATACTAAGTTATTTTCACCGTAAGTGACAATTACTAGGCATTTTTAGGAGTATCTGCACAGATACGACAAAAGTAGCTTAGAAAAACGTGCTCAATGTATTATTAAATAATACTGAAAACATCTGCTTTCTTTGGACTTGGCTGTTTCACTTTATTTTGTTAATACAAATCTAACAGAATCTACCTTCTGAAAGATACCATTTTCAAAACTCCGAACAGTTAAAACTGTAATCCATAACAATTTTCTGTTTTTTATATTCAAAGAATGTTCTTTTTAATAATGTTTTATTTTCTAGATTCATTTTTACCGAGCATAGAGATAATTTTGGCAGCAGACGATACTTAAATAAAAATATTACTGGCCGTAGAATGAAATGCGTTTTTTTTTTTTTTTTTTTTTTTGCATGAAAGAATTAGATATGAATGTTTTACATGCATTTCATTTTTAGAATTTGCATTTTAAAAAACCATTTAAATAGAAAAAGCTGAATATTTACTTTAACAATTATGCAAAGTTGTATTAATTTTTATTATCAACCTGTATCAACTATTCAACGGTAAACTAATTTTAATATTCTGTGTTACAATAAACTGCTCCATTATTAAATTTGCTGCTTTACTAAGGTATAAAAGTCGTATCTACAAATTACTAAGGAAAAAAGTGGTAACTGCGCAGATACCACTTTAAAGGCTCAGTATTTGTCACTTACGTTCAAATTGCCTTAGCAAATTAAGCAAATTTGCAGTTACGACTTTTTTCTTAAAGCTTTTTTTAATATTTCGCGTTCACAAATCGCCAAAAAACTTGACATTTAGGTAAATTAAAATACTAACGACCACCTGGTGACAATAACTCAATTTTGATAAAATGTGCAGATACCACATCTGTGCTTAGCACGGCAGTATACTTCTCTGAAAAAATGCAACAAAATACCAAATTTACAAAATACTTCACCCTCTAGTGGACCCAAATGGAATTGAAGACATCAGCACTCTGGCTAACTAGAAAGGTTTGTTTTCGTGTTTGCATTATATACGACTATAAAATAATCAAATTTGTATATAAGTATTTTTTAAATTTTTGATATACAGGCGTCCCTCGTATAACAAGGTACTTCTACAACACGGTTTCGATAGTTCACGGTACCAAATTTGCGATTATTATCACACAGTTTCGATATTACACGGTACAAAACTTTAATTAATAAGTACACGGTTTTAATGTGACTCGAATTTTAAAAGACGGAATTTAATTTTTGTTCAATAAAATGTTTAAAAAACGTATGGCAATAATTGTAATACGTTTTTACTTTGTTTTTATAAAACTTTTACGATACATTGCTGTCTTCGGTTCAAAAGTTTGGCTTCCCTGTATTACACTAACTTTTAACTTTTAAATACATACTTTATTTTTCTCATCAGTGTTCTAAAAGAAAAATATTATTATTATTTTGTTTCCATTGCATTGCAAGAAAATAACATTAGGATTGAACATGAGCTAAATTTGGAAAACGATAAATAAAAAATGAAGTCGAAACAAAATCTTTACTAATAATAAAGCTGAAAATCTCTCTGTCTGGATCTCTCTCTCTCTGTCCGGATCTCTGTCTGTCAGATCTCAGAGATAGATCGTTCGGCCGATTTTCATGAAATTTGACACAGAGTTAGTTTGTAGCGTGGGGGTGTGCACCTCGAAGCGATTTTTCGAAAATTCGATTTTGTTTTTTTTTCTATTCTAATTTTAAGAACATTTTCCCGAGCAAAATTATCATAAGATGGACGAGCAAATTACCAAGTTATCATAACGTGGAACCGTAACATGGGCAAGCCAATTGGCGAGAAATTCATTATACATCATTTGTAAATATACAGGCGAACCAAAATATCTTTTATTTTCAACTACGCGCAAACCGTGCGGGTGCCACTAGTATGAAATAAAATAAATAGAATAATTCTATTAATTTTATTTTATATTTTGCTTCGTTGCTGTTGCTCAGACGAACTTTATTGCTGTAAAAGATCAGATTTTTTTCTTATAGAATGCGTTTTGTTCTTAGTAAAGAAAAGCGAATACATTTTTTCCTTGTTGTGCATAAAAGTTTTAATTTGAGGTATGTACAATAATTAAGTTTTATCGTTTATAACAAATCTTATTTTTAAATCAATTCTATTGAGCCGAAATTTTAGCAATTATAAAATTTGCACCTTATGACTGGGTTTCGATATAACACGGTACACATTCCTTGATTTACATCATTTCAAGGTCTCTTATACATGGTTTCGATATAACACGGTACACATTGACATGATTTATGATAAGTACATGATTAATTAGGTTTAAAAATAAGTTTAAAAACTATTTATAAAAAAGTCTCGTATAACATGGTTGCGATACTACACGGAACGAATTAACGTGTCATACGAGGGATACCTGTATTTAATTATAATTTTTTTTTTTTGGAAAAATAGTGTTGGTGAACTGGAAGAGTAACCCATTACAGTTTTCCCTATTTCGGGGAATTTCTCAATAAGCGGGGGAAGGAAATTTTTTTGTCGGTGAAACAGGGGGTAAATTATAATTTGAAAAGGAACTAAACGCATGCAGTGGCTCTGAAAAGTGTTCGTACACCTACAACTTTCAATGAAATAGGCTCCTATGCATTGGTTAGAATTAACATTTCGTAATAGGTATTAAATTATAAGATCTATGACCTACTTTTACCAAAACTACACGAAAATTTTTACTGAAACATTAAAACTTAATTTTTTTTTAATCAAAAATCAAAAAGTGCCGGAAATTTCATTTCACAAAAGTGTTCGTACACTTTGCAAAAATGTCAAAAAATTAGTAAATAATCTAATTTTTTACAAAATTATTATTTAGTAGAATCATGCAGTATCAACAACAGCTTTTAAACGTCTGGGGATAGATTTCATTGTTTTTTCTTTCTTTTTTTATGCAATTTCTGAATAAGTGTTCAGCCGCACTTCGAGTCTTACTGTTTCTAGTTCGCTTTTCGTTTCAATGGTGTATTTTCGTAATCTAGTCAACAAATATCTCCAAATATGTTTCATTGAGTTCGAATCTGGCGATTGAGGAGGTATTTCTAAGTTTAAGGACAATTTTTGAGGTACCAAACACAAACGTGTACTTCTTATCTTGATACAAACAAAGTTGTTTCCGATTGCCAAATTTTGGACTAATAGTTTAAAATTGTTTTTTTTTTTTTTTTTTTGAAATATTTAAGTGAACAGCATAATTCATTATTTTATCAAAAAAATCAAAATTTCCAAGTCCTGATGCTGTTATGCACCCTCACACAAAAACACCTTCACCGTCCTGATTAACTGATCCAACTAAGTTCTTAAGATTAAATTCCTCATTTTTTCCTCTATTGACAATTATACAACAATTTAACCCAAAATATTGCATTAATTTTCATCTATAAGTAAGACGTTGTTCCCAAACGTTTTGAGCTTATTTATCATTGATTTTACGACGGAAAGTGTAAATTTACTGCTTTCCGAACGAACAAGAAAATTTCTGCGGGAAGAGGTCCCCTTTCATCCAGCTAATCAACGTAAATTGTTTCATTCCATTCTGCAGAAACTTTTTCAGCGCTCAAATGTGTATTTTTCATAATTTTTTTAACTGTAAACCTTCAATCACGCTTTGTTAACTTTTCCAGTTGACCTTCTCTTACCTTGTTTTCGATCCAATTCTTGTCTTTAAAGCATTTTATCAAGCACTTCACTATAGAATGGTATAAATTAACTAATTTAGAGACATTTCAAGCCAATTTATGGCTACTGTGAGGCAAAAAAATCAAATTTCGAATTGTGTTTGTTGTCTTCTACGCATACCTGCCATTTAAAAATAATAAGCAGAATATTAGGGAATAAATAAACAAAAAATTAAAGGCAAATGACTTTACAGTATCATTACAATGCAAAACTAATAAAAAAAACACATATGATAATTTTAATCATGAATTTATTTGAAAATATTTCAGTGTACGATGACTTTTGCGGCGAATTTTTTCTCTGTCTCACCGTTTTTTGACAAATTTCAAAAATAAAATTTGGCAATATTTTGGAAAAAAAACTACTGGGTTTTATTCAGAATGGCATAGGAATGGTGTGAAAAAAAATTGGTCTTCATATTCGGATTCGGTTTTGCGTTATTTTGGTTTTACTACAAAATTTCAAGGTGTACGAACACTTTTGGGAGCCATTGTACATCTTTCTTTTTTTTTTTTTGTCTCATTGCTAAACCAAAAAGACGTTTAGAAAGAGGTATCGTCTGATTAATTTTTGCAATGTCAAAGAATGTGTAACACTATCCGATTGACAAAGCATGAAAAACATTCTCCTAGATTCACCTTTTTAATGAGTTAATGAATTCTTTCTCCACAAACTCACTTTCCACGTTACACGAAACAGCGATAAAAAGTTATCATTAATATTCCGCGCGAAGACTATATTTTACAATCTAACATTTCCCACCGCAAGGATAAAAAACTCATCTTCCTGGTGCTAAATTCTTTTGTGTCATGACCAGTTGCGAGACTCAAGATTTTCCACCGAGTGGAATGAATGTCCGCGATTGCTTCCGATAACGGTAACCGTAATGAAATTTTGTCACGTCGAGTTTCTTTTTATTTTTCCAGGTAACGACCGAATTCACTTTTCTTTTTTATTTCCTATTTAATAAAAGGTGGAAAACATACGTATATCTGTCGCTGAAATTAAGACGTTTAGTGAAGATAGTTCCTGGAAAAGAAAATGGCATTTAGTCCTTCATCATGCGTTTAATTAATTAATCAACTGAATTTCACTTAGTCATTTAAAACGAGACGTTCAGGATTTTTTGTCTTTGTTGATTATCTTCATTGGTGTTTCACTAAGAACAGATAATGCATTGCAAATGGGGTCGTTTCCAAAATTTTAAAAGTATTTTTTTCTGAAAGAGCATGCTTAAAAACATAGGATCTGACCATTTTTTAAATAACTTATTTAAGTTTAATATTTTTTAAAAATTACTTAAATCGTTGCGCTTTCATTGTTTACACTTCTGTCGTGTGACATCACAAATGATGAAATGCCATTCAATGTTGCCATTCACAAAACAAAATATTTAATTCGCTTCTTTACTCAAGTGTATTGGCAACGATATGGTTGATAGCAAGCGTAGAGCGCAATTTTAATTCGCTGCTTGATTATCATAACGTGGAAACGTAGTAGAAAGATGCGTCAAATTGCATCATTTGTGACGTCACAAAGACCACGCCTTGTTTGAAAAATCGGACATTTTAAAAAATTAATTTAAAAAAAACTGTTGGGAAAATGAAAGTATTTTCTTGGTCCATGTAATTTTTTTGCTCATTCTATCCATTTCAATGACTAAAAGTAGTACTTTTGACTGAAGGAAGCCACCCCACTCCCAGTGCACATTAGAAACACGTTTAGAACACTTCAAATTCAGAGAACGTGTTCCAGTTGCCTGAATGTGCACTAAAATGTCTTCTAAATGTGCTCCGTTAAAAAGAAAGTGCACTGAAATATGATCCAAATCTGTAACGAATGTGTCCGCTCTAGATAAGGTGAACATACCAGAAGCGGCCAGTGTTTCAGTAGTGGCCACTTCAAGGTTTATATTTGAAAAAAAAAAGGATTCCGGGTCTCCCAATGGATTCGTAAGTGCATCAAACGTGTAAGGGGAATTACTTCCTGCACATATGAATCCATTGGGATTTCTGGATTTTTTTTTTTTTTTTTCAAATATAAACTTTGAAGTGACTACTACTGAAGCACTACTAAGGACTGGCCACTATCGGTGTGTTTACCTTATATGTTGAATTTAAACTTGAGAACACATTTGAAGAAAGATTGAGAACAAGTTTGGGCACACCAGTGAAGTCATCGCTTATCTTCTTAGGACAAGTCTAATTTCAACAGCTTTCTGTAACTACCAGTGAACAGAACCTCACATTACGAAACGACAAAAAATTTTATTGCAATGAATCGCTGTTGGCCGGTCGCGAAGGTCATCAAAAAAGATGGACTTCTCTGGTCGAAGACCGTCCATAGCCCGACGCCGGTGGTTGACAGCTGCTCCGCGAGGTTAAAGTACAGTTAACAGCAAAAACTATTGATATATCGTTAAAACACTTATTTTCACGATACTTTAATTTTCGGAGACTTTCGTGATCCTGTCGTAATCACGAAAATTTAACCCTTGCGGAATATTTTTTGGTCATTACTTTTTTTGGTCACATAAAATTCGCAAAAAAGTGTGTTGCAGAGTGTTCTAAAAGGAGGGATATCTATCAGTGTTGAAAAAAAAGTTCTCAAATGCGTTTCCAAACGTGTTAAAAGTGCGCTGATCCAAATAAGTGTTCTCGGAGGTGTTTTGAAAACGTCCGAAAAGAGTACTTCAAAGTGTTTCAAAAAAGGGTCAGGTGTCCGTGTTGAAAAGGTGCTAAAAAAGCTTCGGGAGATTTGCAGTGTCACGTTTTATTAATATAAGAAAGAAATAACCCTCGTTTTGGGAATACCCCAGGGATCGGTGATGTCCCCCCCCCCCCTTTCATCTTTTCGTATCATTCATCTCATCGTACAAAAAAGGAAGTATCGTATTCGCGAAAAAAAATTTCACTCAAAAATCGACCTTAATTTCCATTTTACTCACCCCTGAATGAATGTTGAGTTTTTTTTTTTTTTTTTTTTTCGACTCGACCACACGTAGATAAGTGCCTAAGAACAATATAGACACACGAAATATCCATTTTGACGATTCCCGAGTTAATTACAATGAGTATTTTCGTGACGTCCGTATGTATGTATGTATGTGCGTATGTGCGTATGTGCGCATGTATGTCGCATAACTCAAGAACGGTAAGTCCTAGAAAGTTGGAATTTGGTACATAGACTCCTAGTGGGGTCTAGTTGTGCACCCCCCCCCCCTTTGGTTGCATTCGGGTGTTTCTAAACGGGCATAGTAATGGGATGTTGTGGCCAGGATTTCAGTGTCTTTAAATTTGATGTCATGGACTCCTTCTTGTTGACTGTGCTCAGCTACTGCTGACTTCTCGCAGTGTCCTAAACGGCAGTGACGTTCATGCTCCGAAAGGCGAATCTTGATCCTGCGCTTGGTGGTTCCTCCGTACTTCGTTTGGTGTTTCTTCGTTTTCATTTAGACCATGGCCAATAAGCCCGGAAATGTCCTCTCTTCATAATTTGAACTTAGTTCTTTATTTAAGACACGGTAATATTTAGTTAAGGAGTTGTTAAAGACAATTTGATTATACTTACGGGTTTCTACATCAATAGTGTATGTTTATCAAAAAGTTCTACGGATACTTGTTTAACACATTTTCTTTTTTTTTTTTTTTTGACTTACGCGAGGGGTTCTGGAATGCACCCTAGTCGACTATATAGAAGAAAAACAAATCAGTAGGAAAAAAATTAAGTAAGCACCTAAATAAGTCAAGAATTAACATTAACAATGTCATTATGAAGTATAAGAAACTTCTTTGCGGATAACTTTAACATTTGACGTGGCTTAAAAATGATGTCATTAATGGAATGAATCGCAATTCAGGCAGACATTTTGTCACAGAAGATTCGATTAATGAAAGTGTTTCTTATCTCAAAACATATAATCCTGGGTATCTGAACCAAAAGTAACTTAAAATATCAGCTTAAAACTCTTCGAAGTATTTAACCTCAATTCCAAGTGAGCAAACCCAAACTGATTTTTTTTTCTCCCTTAATGCTTTTAATGAGTGCCGTGGGAAATATTCGGTAGTCGTTTATGAAACGAATTTTTGAATGCTACTCTTGTATAATTTATTCCGAATGAGGAAAAATTTCGTTTTATTAGATGATATTCTTTTTAGGGTATTATTTTCATTTTTATCACAAGGAGTTCTGTAAAAAATGATAAATGTAGAAATACGGTCATCTATCAAAAGCTTGATGTAAACTTTTTTAATCATTATTTTTGTTTAGTGAGATGCTGTCTACAAAAACATGAGTTTCCACATTAAAGTTGATGTACTCATTTTCCTAACAATTGGAACCTTAGAAAACTGAATCAGGATAACATGAGATTTACTACATGAATAGGAAGATATCATGACAGACTGAATGAGCTTAAAAACATTGTTTTTGCACTAAAAATTGCTAATAGTTTTTAGCAGCTTGTACTTTTTATAATGACAAACTTAGTGAAGGGTACAGACTGTAAATCGTAAATTTGCGATGCGCTCATTTCTTGCGATTGTCAATTTTGTGATACGTAGGGCTGCGGAGTCGGAAGAAAAATTGTCGACTCCGACTCCGGTTTTTTTATTATTTATTTAATTTTTTTTCCAAATCCCCCTTCCTCATGAAAAGGGGGAAAACCCTAAACAGAGTTTGAAGTATTAATTCCTTTTTATGAAATTTTCGCGTTGTATTTTATTATAAACCTAAGATGTATAGAACGTTAGAAATTCAATTTGAAAATCAAATTATCCAATAGTTGCGATTTCTAAAGTGAGATTACTTAAAAATTCCATTAAAAAAATTTAATAGGATTATTTTGTTCCCTTTTAATGTTTAACTAACAGATGTTGACCAAACCTTGTGCTTTCAATTTTTAAAAGCTGTAACTTGAGGGGGGGTTTCCCCCTTTTTTTTCTTTTTTTTTTCATAGTCAAAAAACTTTTCTTGGCAGGGAACGGTCCGCCTCCCTCTCGGGTGATACCCATCTGGTGGGTACCACCTCAAACTAATTTCAGAGTTTATAAAAATTGAAATACTTTAATTGTGAAAAATTTCCCTAATAATCTCCCCCTAAATCTTAAATTTCATCTTAAAAATTTCAACGAAAATATTGCACTATACTGAGGGGACAGGTCGGGTACATGTACGTCTGGAGCAAATTTTACCCAAAATGCGGCGGTATACAGTTTATACGAATAGCTTTTAATATAGCTACATTTCTTGGCTCAATTTTTAATTTTAGTTTTATTGGCAGCTTTAGAATTAATCTTAATATGAAGATTTTAGGATTAGCTACAATTATTAAGTGTTGTAACCAAGAAATCATGTACGGATTTTATTTTGAACGTTTTAGTGATAACCAAACTTTCTTAGATCAAATCTTTAGATTAAAAAAAAAAAAACATTTATATTTTATCGGGTCTTTTGGATTTGCGCTTTCGGGAAAAGTCAATACTTATTTGAATTGACCAAGCACTCTCAGAAGTTTCCCGACTTGCTCAAGCGATTCATACATTCCTTTTGCTATACTTTTATAACTGAGATCGATGTATAAAATATAGTATTACTATTTTTATTTGAAAGAGATTGCTTAGGAAGGCAACAAAACTGTTTGCTGACAGTTACTATCACTTAAGTAAAGTTAAAAAATAAGCAAACTAGGAGACGGCGTAGGTAGCTGTTACAGAAAGCTCGATAAACAATCAAGAAGAGTCTTAAAATTAAAGAAATAAAAAACCTGGAGTCCTAGTCGGAGTCGGCATGTTTTCTAACGACTCTGACTCCGACTTCTTTACCCCAAAATCAGTCCGACTCCGACTGCAACTCACCAGACTCCACAGCCCTGGAGATACGCTCCTTCTTTACAATCACCAATTTTGTAATGTGTTCGTTTATTGCGAACGTAAAATTTGTAAAGGGTCTTTTTTTTTTCTTTTTTTTTTTTTTTTTTTTTTTTGTGGTCTACATTGTAGGAAGTGCCAGTACTTGCGGTTGAGAATGTGTGGAAGGATAAGCTTCGCAATCGACAGTTGAAAGTAAGCTATTTCCTGCTGCTAAAGATTTCTCTGCTAACCAAATTTTAGAAAATTACGTTTTTATGTCCACTTAAATAACTTTATTATCCTCAGACAATGAATTCAGCAGGATCAGGAGTAGGGCGATGAGGAGGGAGGGGGGGGAGAGTCTGTCCGAGTAAAGAATATCTGTTGTTTTGGAGTTTTCTAGAAAATGTTTTTCGACTCATAACATAAGAATAACAAAAGGTCAATGGGATCGGGCTATGTCTGCCCCGTAGGCCGTAGGTTGGGCACCACTGTTAGAGCAAAGATTTTGCGGCAAGAGATTGAGAGGGGGGGGGACGCGATACATGAAAGATCCTGTGCTCTGGGAAAGTTCTTTTATAAAATTACTTACAAAAATCCTCTTTTATTGGACAAAAACAAACTTGCAACTTGACATTTCTGGAGTAAACAACTCAATTTCGAGTTGAAATCCTACTTTTCTCATCCTCATATACATAATAGCCAATGTTAGAGCAACTCGCGAGTTTCAAAAATGAAACTCGCGCCACGTCATGATAATTTGATAATATATTTTAGTAATATTTAGCATGCAGGGAAAGGTTTTTTTTTTTTTGTGACATGGTTAAACTGGATCGGCAACTTTACTGTTTTACGCTACTACTGAAGTTCAGGGTTAATCCACTGGAGTTGGGGCTAAAATTTCAACTATCGAAGTATCACCAAACAGGCAAGGGCTTCGTTCAAATGTAGAAGCAATTTTCACCCATCATCCCTTGAAGGGCAATTTTCTAGTCGTATGAATAGAACGTAATACTCATTTCTGCTGCAAACATTACTCCATTGAAACGGGTTTTTCAAAAGAGAATCATTTGCGGTTATGACGGTGAAAAAAGAAAAAGTATCTTCAACTCCTCCGATCGCTCTGATTTACATTTTTCCCAATTATCCATTGCCAATCACGTTTCTGATTTCCAGAAAGGTCTAGGCTCCCAGATAGTTTTCAGCGAAAAAGCTCACCGACGCCCACCTGTGCGAATTGAGATCGAAAGTGGAGTGGGGGGAAGGGGAAGATAAAAACAAGACATCTCTCGTTCCAATAGCTCGCGTCGATCCCATCCTTCTGGAAGTGGAACATCGAAATCGGGGTCGTGAGGGGGCCTCGAGGGCCTGACTTTCGATCGATTCACTTCCTTTTAGTCTTGTTCAACGAACTCGGGCCGGACCGTCCGTCGAAGGTCGATCACACCTCAGAATCCCGCTTTCTTCGAAGCTCTGCTGCCTCCCCGGGCTCCCCAGGGGACTGAAATCTCCATCCTTTGCTTGAGTTCCGAGGCAGCATCCAGATCATCCATCAAGGATGCTGATCTCTGATCCGTCGAAATACTTTTCCTGCATCCCGCTGATTTCGTTTTCGTTTTCTAAATTCACTTTCGTTTTATCTTTCCCGCCTACAAGAGCAATTGTGGTCAAATTACGCCGTTGTACATCTTCGGGCCAGTGGACAATTGACCCATAGAATAACAATTGAACTAGAACGCAAGGTTGGTTATTTTTCGGCGAAAAGTATGAAAACGGTTTTGACCATGACTGCTTGACGAACGCAACATTCTAACTTTTAGTCAAACACTCAAACTTAAACATATGCTTTAACTTTAACATGATGAGGTGAGAAAGATACCAAATATGGAACTCCTCCTCCTCCTCTCTTTTTTACAACCACTTTCTCCTCACATTAACCACTAGTTTCGGCCTTGCGGATAAAGGAGCACATACTCTAGTATATATACAACCTCCATAGACAAAACAAGTAATCGTAGATGAAAGAGTTTCATGGATGCCTTGCTGCGCATATCTTTGGTAATTCTAAAAGTCAAAATAAATATTCGAAAAAAGAAAATCCCACATCCTTTCCACCAACAGCTTCCTACCTTTCAACCATATAATTGCTAATATAGGATGAGAAAAGCGGTAGGTCCTTCGAGGACACTCGCTGAAGATCGATCATGGTCTTCCGAGTGCGAGACTGGCCCTTGCCACTTTACCACATGAGACACAAAAGTTCACATTTTTGCACTGATAAAAGGATTCTTTAAAACACCGAAACAGGCTAGTTTAGGGTACGCAAAATTGTTTTTCCCCGCGGTCTTCCGCCACCAAACTACCTCTCTCACTAACGCTAGTTGACTAGTCTTTAGGGGGCTTAATTTGCGTGGAAGTTTCCAGGAGTTTAGCTCCTGCCATTATTTTCAGTTTTATGTAAATTTTTGCATATGAAAAGGAATTCAGAGTGTTTATGAATCAAAACAAATTAAAAATATTACTGGGTTCTCACACTTTTTTCTAAGAAAGTAAACCTTCAATCTTTAATAACTAGGAAACATTAATTTAAAAAGAGTAAAAATTATTTACATTTGAAAATTAATCGGATGCTTTGTTAATAAACTGCTGATTTGTCTCAGACGCCGCGTATGTATTTTGTTAAAGCAATCGCTATCCTTATCAAGTATTGTCATGGCAAAGCTTTTACCGGCCAGCATTGTGAAGGTACGCAGATCCTAATAACAGCACTTCCAGGTTAGAATTGCCCTCACTATAGCTAACTGGTAATCATATCTATAAGCATTTTACCGCCATTTTTAACAACATATTTCTGCAAACAATATGCATACAATGAAGCAAAATAAATAAATGAATCGAATGTGGCAACAAAAACAAAGTATAGAAATAAATTAAAGGCAGAATTCAGTGTTTCCATGAACGAATTTGGAAAATAAGTAGATCGCTATTAAAAAAGAAGTAAGAAAAACCTAGCTTTCACTATCCAATAAAATAATCCGAATCATGTGACTATCAAGTGTTCTTTGATTTAAGTATCTCAACATTAACAATATTGAATTCCCATTGGTTTAAATTATTACTCCATCTCTTTTTCTCCTGAGATAAATATAAGTTGCATTTAAAATTGGGTCAAAATTTAATTCAAAAAGTTTCTAAATTTGAGATCTTATTTGACTTTATGAGTCGTTTAATTTTTTTTTCGCAGGTTTTCACTGGCTTAGAACGAGTCTTCCCCAAGCTTAACCCTGATAATCACATGATTTGCATTATTTTATTGGATAATGAAAGCTAACTTTTTCTTGTTTTTTTCTTGTTTTTTCACAATAGCAATCTACTTATTTTCCGAATTTGTTCCCAGGATGAAGATACCTCCAGAATCGTCTATACTGACTTCTTAGAAGTTTATTAATTTTAAATTACGTAGTTTTGTTATGTTTCATAATGGCTAGTTTCTTAAGTGATGTCTTTTAAGTGCTCGAGTATTAGATTTCGCTTGTAGAAATTCTGGTTAAACCATTTTATTTTTTACTCATTGTTTCTGGTTTAAGTGTGTTTTTAGAACTACTTTGATAGGTATAAACTGGGGAAGACTTATTCTAAGCCAGCAAAAACCTGCGGGGAAAAGTTAAACGGCTCATGAAGTCAGATAAGATCTCAAATTCAGATTTTTTAAATTTTAAATAATTTCAAATTCTACTTATATTTATCTCATGAGAAAAAGAGATGGAGTAATAATTTAAATCAAAAATGGGGATTGAACATTCCCTTCACCGGTATCTCCACACCGTATGCGCGAAGTAGCCAAATTCAGCATTCTATTGTAATATAACTATTCGGATTCACGTGGACTTGAAATACTCAAAAAGCGATCAATGTACCAGTTTTTAATGTTGTCATTCTTAAATAAAATGCAGTGGAACTCCAATTATCCGAACTCCAATTGTCCGAATCTCTGATTATGAAAATCACTTTCAGAAATTCACGAAACAAAAATCAAGGCAAAAATGTATTGCGATTCGCAAAATAATGATATCGTTTATGCGCACGCTGTATTATCCTTTTCTACGCGAAGTTAGTCAAACAACTTACTTTGACCGAGATATTTAGCTAGCAATGACACTCGTTTAGAGTAAAATAGTCCCCACTGTTCTAATGTGCAGCATGGAAGGTGCACACCAGAACCTTTTGCAACCTTTCTATCTAATAAAAAGGTCTCTTTCTTCGAACATAGTTTTTTTTTTTCTCTCATTTTAAAAGAACATACGGGGCATTCTACAAAAAACGAGCTTTTTTAGGTCCAGGGTGGTTAGTTTCAAAAATATTTATTTTTAAGCACTTTTTTATGAGATTTAGGGAAAAATAACAAATTTTGAAAATGATCAATACAAATTAATGATGTTATAAAGATTTTTAAATGTTTTTTTTCACTGAACGGAAGGATACTTGTATGCCTCTGTTAAATGTCCCAACACATTTCTTCCCATGTACTTTTTCATTTATTTGCTCAATACAAAAAAATACAACAGATTTAATAGTGAAATTTAAATAATTTAATGTTTTTTTAATAGGTTAAAAGAATTATGTTGTAAAATATAAAAATATATAGCATTCATAATCTTTTGAATCACTGTCACAGTATTTCTTATATCATCCGTTCAGGATTTAATTAAGTAATAGAATTTCCTATAGACGGCAGTACTGGCAGCTAATTACAGAGGTTTAGAATCACAAGTTAGCCCTTTTCAACTCTGAGTTTTCATAGTGAAACTAAAGAACTTAGTGTGAAAGAAATTTAATCATTATTCTCTTTGAAGTCAAATAGGTCCTTAACTTTGTGTAGCCTCCGTTCTTGAGTTAAAAAAGAACGAATTGTTTATGTACAAAAAAAAATATAGTTAAATTGAATCACTTTTTTTTAAATTCTAAATAACATGTTGCGTTGACCCTAAATCAACACAATGATCATAGCAAAACATAAGTATTTGTATCATCCGTTTCTGTATCCTCCGTTACAGTATAGATGTAATGGAGGATATACAATCAGAAATGGAGCACACAACTTTCTTTAAAAATCCATTTTAAGAAAGATGTGTACATTTTAATCAGTTTAAATCGTGTTCCTCATACAACATGCAATGTTTATTTAAATGGAAAGTTTAAAAATAACATTTAAAATATATATATATTTACTATCCGTTACACATCCTCCGTTCACATCCAAAATTTTAACTACGAAAGAAAGTTACAAAACAACCAATAAAGAATGTAACAAACACTATGTGAGAGTAAAAAGGTGCCTAAAAGAAACAATATAAAGTAACTTTTAAAAAAATTGAAGATTTTTTTTTCATGAATTCCAACTTCAAAAACCTACATTTTTTGTATAATGGCCCATACAATGACATACATTAATAGATTGAAATAGACCCCTTTTTCAGAAAAGTCCAATCATCAGAAGTTTTGATTATCCGAATGAGGTCCGGTCCTAATTGATTCGGATAACTGGGGTTCGACTCGTGGACTCCTCGATCTAAAATTTTCAGGAAGGGGGAATTCTTGATTTGCCTAATGCAATTCAAGTTTTACCGAATGATATAAACAATTTTAAGGATTTTTTTAAAAAAGTTCAAAGTTGTAATATTGTCAATAAAATTTGCCGATTTCATAAAATGATGGAGGTCCCAGTGACCTCCCATGACCTACCATCGGGGCTCCTCTGGTTCTACTGTATTCCATTTCAAATGAATAAAGGTTTCACTTTAAAATAAGAAATCGTTAGAAAACCCCAGAAAATGATACATTTTGAATACAAATCATATTGACTCAATTAAGTTTCAAAAATATTAGATCTGAGTGGGAAAATCCAGGCGTAGGGGTATTTGCTTGGCCGAGTGCGACATCAGCAGATATAGATTTGGACAGTTTGAGTGAAAAATGGAAGATGCCTCCTGTAAGTTAAGTTCAATGGTTACAGTGGCACCAACTTATGAAACATTCTGGGTGGGTTGACACATTTATTTGGGTGAAATGACCTGACTACTTTCTATTGAAGAGAAGGGATTGAATGTCGAAAGAAAATGAGATTATTATTTTAAAAAACTACTAAATGCGCCTTCAGTAAATCGTATTTCAAAGTGAATTTTATTTTATGGACACTATTGTTTGGACACTACTGTTTGCTATATAATAACATTGATCTAACTTTTTTTTATATGTACGTACTGGAAGAATTTATATTACTCCACTATGCCTAGCTATTGTTAAATGTTTTTCTAAAAGACTTTTTAGAATAAAGAGTGCTTTTAAAATACTGATACTAATGCTAATACTAATGCTACTAACTACTATATAATCTACTATACTACAGCTACTATATACTCTGCAGTAATAATGATAATAATAGCAACACAGTATTATGAGCACTGGGAGAGCAAATTATCTGGTTTTGCATTGCTAGTTAAAGGTTCTGCGTGCTGTAAATTGATTTGAGGCATGCTGATTAGTACTTCTGAATTGGATGAATTTTCCTCTTCTTGCGCTGTGTTATTTGTAATATCACTTAACTGTTCACCAATGTCGAAAGCAAATGATCTCGGAGATCGTCGTTGTTAAGAAAAAGAAGAAGAAAAAAATGCTCATAACACTAATCAAACCCATAAAACCTACTGCACTAATATGAAAATCGAAGACATGGTTAGATAAATTTCTATTTTAATAATAACGGAATCCCGTAAAAAGAAATCACGGCATGTGTACCAGAACGCGGTGCGGCACGTATCCCTAATTGCACGGTTCAGACACCGCCCACCGTAATTGCCTGTCCTTGTAAAAGAGAATGGCGCATTTATTCGCACAGTACTTTATATAATAATTACACTTAGTTTTGACTTCGAAATTATGCATGATCACGATATTTCGAGAGCAAAAACTATTTTAGCGTAAAGTGTTGAAAAGTTTCGATCGAGTAATTATTCACTTAACTAAAATTAAAAATTGTACTGAGAAAAGTAACCATCTAGTTGGAACTCATGCCATACGCAGGTTAAGGAAATGTCATTTTGCACCTATACCGCGAATTTGACTGCTTTCTATGAAGAATTACAAGAAATACAAGGGGTGCGGCCTCTATCCCAGGTGCGGCAGTATACCCTGATTTACCCTTTATGTAGCTTAAAAAAACTCAATTAAATCACAGCCATTCAAGGTAACAGGTAAATTCGATCCACAATATCTCTATTTTCAGCTGCCTTATTCAAATTTTAATAGTGTTGTTGAAATCTCATAAAATATTCCATAGTAGTCTAAAACCAAGAAATTGTAAGTTTAAAAAGCTTAATAACTAAACTATTAATCTGATTCAAAGCAAGGGCAATCCAATGGGAGGTCACTGTGGCCTCCCAAAAATTTCCTTATTCCGCAAATTTTCTGATGATATGACAAAGAAGGCAACATTGCGGCATTGATACGAGGGGGGATCCAAAAGTAACCGGATTTTTGTTCTAAAATATTTATTTATTAGTTTATTCACAAAATTTCTTTAGTATCTTTCAAAGTGTTCCCTCTTAGATGCAATACACTTGTTAATTCTTTTTTTCCACTGTTAGAAGCTCCTCTGGAACTCTTTAACTTTGACCATGTCCAGTGCCCGTTGTGAAGCAGTTTTTATAGCCTTTACATCATCAAAACGCTTCACTTTCAGATTTTTTTTCATCCTCTGGGACAGAAAAATATCACAGCGGGCTAGGTCTGTCGAATACGGGGGTCGTTGAACGACTGGCCACCCCTGAGAGGCCAAGTAGCGGTTAATAGTGAAGGCTAAGTGTACGGGAGCGTTATCGTGGTGAAGGAAAAATTCTTCTGATAGCCCGAGCGAGATCCAACTCACTCTTGCTTCTTCTAAAGTTTTGTCAGTTGTAAAACGACGACTCTCGTTGATTCTTTGGTTGATTTTTTCAACGTTTTCATCATTTCGAGACGTTGAAGGGCGCTCAGAGCGAGCATGATCTTCAACATTCGTGCTACCACGTTTAAAGCGCCCAAACTACTCGAAAACTTGTGTACGGCTTATAGAATCGTTGTTGAAAGCTTGTTGAAGCATTTGGTAAGCTATTCCGTAGCCGACTTTTCAAGCAGGAAGCAAAATTTCAAGCTTACAGTTTGTTCTTTGAAATCTGCTATAATGAGTTCGCAGGCGGAAAGCAACAACACCTGAGAAAACCAACAATACGATCCAACGTTATAAACTAAACTGACGCCACTTGCACAGCTGGTTTGTGAAGGTCTCTACTTGGGTCATCTAGTGGAGAACACTCTATTACATCTAGGATTGGATCGCACCATTAGTCCGGTTTCTTTTGGGTCCCCCCTCGTATTCTTCTTCCTTTTTTCCATTTTTAAAATTATTTTTCAGTACTGTCTAATGTTCCTTCTCATTAAACGTTATTTATGTATGATATGGGTGCATGTTCGTATTTTATCATTCGAAAAAATTTGAGTTCATTCGGCAAATTAAGAATTACGTCCCCCCCCCCCCTCCATTTTAACTCGAAGTGCGTTTAGTTCAAAATTTATTCTGTCTTTCAGAGCAGTCAATTCGACTAAAAACATACTGTTTGGTGCAAAGTCAGTCCACCTGGCCAGTGTTGCCAGGTTGGGGAAAATTTCCCCATTTTGGCGAAATCTGGTGCTCTCTGGGGAAATTTTGGGGAAATGAGTTTTGAGGGGAATTCTTTGGGGAAAAATTTTTTTCTTGGGGAAAACCCGGGGAAAGAAAAAACCTCGGAGAAAAAAGAATTTTTTCGTGTTTAGATTCACGACAAGAAGTAATAGTTACATTGTTTGTATCAAATAGCGTTGATTTAGCTTTGCTCAACGTTATGGAATTCGCATTTCGCATTATGAGGAATATTATGCTACGGAATTCGCATTAATGTTCTGCGAGAGTAACTAGTTGATACGTGAAACAGGTACAAATAAGTGTGATGAAGAATGTTCTTGGATAAATATATACAAAAATCATAGTTTAAATGTACATACAGAAGCAGAGTAGTAAATGCAAGTAGAAAAATAACCATTTGGCTATTTCTTATCTTTCAGTCAGGCGCTTGTATTTATGAATAGCGGCACCCGCACGGCTTTGCCCGCAGTAGAAAATTAAAAGGTGTTTTGGTTTCCCTGTGTATTTACAAATAATGCATGATGAATTTCTCACCAATTGGCTTGCCCACGTCAAGGTTCCACGTTATGATAGCTTGGTAATTTACTCGTCCATCGTATGATAATTTTGCTCGGGAAAATATTCTTAAAATTGGAATAGAAAAAGAACCACATCGAATTTTTGAAAAATCACTTCGAGGTGCACACCCCTATGCTACAAACTAATTTTGTGCCAAATTTCATGAAAATCGGCGGAACGGTCTAGGCACTATGCGCGTCACAGAGATCCTGACAGACAGAGAGATATTCAGACAGAGAGACTTTCAGCTTTATTATTAGTAAAGATAAAGATAAAGAAAGATAAAAATATTGAAGACAAAAAAAAAAAAACGAAAATGGGAAGAAAAAAAAGTTGGGGAATTTTATAAGAAAATTTGGCTATTTGGGGAAAAAATATTTTTTCAAGAGACAAAAATATTAAAGGAAGTCGATTCATTTTAAGAAAATATTAGTGGAAAAATAATTTTTGAATTTTGGGGAATTTTGAAAGAAAACATTGCTTTTTGGGGGAAAAGTTGGGAGGAAATTGGGGAAATCTGGATTTGACCATCTGGCAACACTGCACCTGGCTCAAAGTTACCCGAAACGACTTCAAACTAAATTTTATGTTAACCCTGTACATCAAATTTTAATGTTATTTATTTCCTTATAGCAGCGTTTCCCAAAGTGTGTTCCGCGGAACCCTTGAGTTCCGCCGAAGGATAAGAAGGGTTCCGTCACGCATTAGCCGTTCCATAAATTTATTTTCCACTAGTTTCAAGAAAAATGAAATAATCAATATCTTGGATCTAAAACGTCGCTCAGATTGAAGTAGTAGTCGTCACAGTGCTTTGCATCGCCATGCTAGACATCGATCCTCTGAATTAGTTAATTCTTCTTTAATTTGCTCAATTTCGAAAAAAGGTCCGACCCCCCAGTGAGACGCCGATAAATCTGATGATATCCAGTAACAGATAGAATGAGGAAAAGTGGAGTAATGCGAACAAAATTCCCTTCTTCTCTTCAAAATGTGCAAAAGTTCTTTATTTTTAGAACTAAAGCCTTATTAAATTTAAATGAGCATGAAACACCAGTTGACCTCATGGTGGTCGTTCATAGCCTTCCACCACTGCTTCGTAAATACCAACTGGCTCATGAAATTCACTCTGATAACAATAGATGGTTGCACCGTATTCATGGGCCACAGCAACATCAGTTTTACCTGTCTAAAATTCTTATTATTAAAATCCAAACTCGTGCCGTTTCCCAACGTGTTAATTACATTATTATTTACCATCAAGTGCATATAAATATTTTCCCTGCAGGAAGTAATAATTTGGGCAGAATAGGATGAAAACAAATTCACGTACACATGGCAGCAACCTCTTTGTAATTTTATGTTATCTCTTCTCTCCAAACATACAAAGATCACAAAAGATGACGTGCGTAAAGATGTTTTAATTGGAAAATGTTCAATAAATCCGTGCATAGCTCGTTGAATGATTAACCAGTTCACTTGATCACTTAGACTTCTTTCTTACGATTGAGATGGCGACCTCAATCGATAAGATCGTAACAATTTTCATCGATTGTCACTTTCACGCTATTCTTAGCAGATATCCGTCGGCCATAACGAGCGACGGACAATGGCGATCCAATTTCGACGTGGAAGCCGAAGATACAGTTAGATTGCTCTATTAATATATTCGAGCGCTCCATGGAACGACGCGCCGCATTCCAATGAGGGATGCAGTGAAAGCTTCGCTAAAAATAGTGGGATAATTTCACTTGATTGGACTGACGAGATTAATAAGCGAAAGCGATGATATATCTATTTTTATGGAAAGGAAAATGGCGAACAATAGCGTTCGTCCATCTAAGACAAAAGCTTTATATTTTGCATGCACACACTTACCTTTTTAAATAAGTCAGACTTCTTAAAATATTTTACCTTCGAAAAGCTCTTCTTTGTCGAACGTAATGATTAACGATAGCAAGAAAAACAATCAAATCTAATTCGCAAATAAAGAAATCATTTTTATGGAGATCTTACGCCATAAAGAAAGGTTAAGTATGTTGCACTGTATTGTCCAAAGGCGAATTGTTTGATTGCGAAAAAATGTTTACTTAATGTCAGTATCATTGTTGTCAGATGTTCTGATGTTCTCTTGCGCCAAAAAGAAGGCTTCATCTACTGCAATGCCAGGAGTGTGACTTTGTTTTGCACCAGGAGAGTGACTTTTTTTTTTTTTTTTTTTTTTTTTTTTTGTGCCAGGAATGTGACATTTTCCTTAAGCAATGCCTGTTGCCTAGACCCAGAATTATGTTTAAGATTCAGAATGTTATTTTTCTCTTCTAACCTCTTAATTTAAACCAGGGCTGCGGAGTCGGAAGGAAAATGGCCGACTCCGACTCCTGGATTTTGAAACGCCCGACTCCGACTCCAACTCCGATTCCGACTTCGCATTTTTTTTATTTTTTTAAATTGTATTTTTTCAACTCCTTCTCTCCCTTCAAGGGAAGAGGGAAAACCTCTAAACAGAGATTGAAATACTAATTCCTTTTTATGAAAATGTCGTATTTTGTTTTTTATTGTATACCCAAGACGCATACAACGTTAGAAATTCAATTTAAAAATTAAATTTTCCAGTAGTTACGAGTTAAAAAGTGAGATGACTTAAAAATCCCTTTTAAAAAATTTGAAAAGGATTATCTGTAATTTTCCCCCTTATTAATGCTTAACAAATAGATATTGATCAAATCGTGTGCTTTCAATTTTTGAAAGCTGTAACTTGAGAGAAAAAAAAGCTTTTTTTTCTAAATTCAAGTTCTTTAGAGGGGGTGGTTTGCCCCGGGTGACACCCATCTGGTAGATGACACCCCAAGTTAATTTCAGAGTTCATAAAAAATATAAATATTTTAATTCTGAAAATTTTCGCGAATATATTTTAAATTATATTTAATCAATAAAATTTCAACAAAAATAGGGCACATATACGTCAGGAGATAATTTTACACAAAATGCGGCGGTATACAAATTTGTACGAATAGCTTTTACTATACCTATCTTTCTTCATCGCTAAATTTTAAATTTAAATTTTATTGGCTGCTTTAGAATTAACCTTAATATGAAGATTATAAGATTAACTGCAATTATTGAGTATTGTAATCAAGAAATCATTTACACTTATTTTGTTCCATACTTTTTAGTGAGAACAAAGCTTATAGAAATAGTCTTAATAAAAAAAAACATAAGATTTTTCATCGAATCTTTTGGATTCGTGCTTTCGCGCCAGAACCGTCTTTGAATTTGCCGATCACCCTTAAACGTTTCAACCTTAGCTACGGGCCTCGACTTACTAATTTGTTACGTGCCTTTTACTATTTTATAACTGAGATCGAACAAAACAGTATATTTCTATTTTTATTTGAAAGTGATTACTTGAAAATGTTAAGCAACAAAACCCTTTGCTGACAGTAGCTATTGGTTAAGTTAAAAAGCAAGCAAACTAGGGGACCGCTACAAAAAGTTCGGTAATCACTCAAACTAGCTGATTGCCATACTGGCAGTTATTTTCTCATTAGTATCTTTTTATACATGTAATAGAACCAATTGGTAGTTAGTTTTTAAAAAATGCAAGGACAGTCAATAAAAAGGAAAGAAATAAAGAAGCCCGGAGTCGGAGTCGGAGTCGGCATGTTTTCTAACAACTCCGACTCCTTTGCCTTAAAATCAGTCCGACTCCGACTCTTCGACTCCGACTCCACAGCCCTGATTTAAACTACACACTTCAGGTAAAATTATTATTCTTTATTTATTTGAAACAAAAATGTTTTCCATGAGAGTAACAGCATAATTGTTAAATATAACTCAGTTTTGAATTTCAAAACTGTAATAAAAACAGCAGGCAAATCATATCGACAAAGTACTCTAGAAATTCAAAAAAATGGTGAGAATAAACAATGTTGCAGTACAGCAGGTTCAAAACTTCTTCTTTTTACCTTTCATGGTTGAACGAATTACAACTGTGAAGACAGGAGTTATTATACAATTTGAACTGACAAAGTATGGGATACAAACCCTTCAATGTAATTGATCTATACGTATATGTTCCGTATTAAAGAGTTTTTGGTTGAAATATAATGCTTGTCCTATGTTTTTCAATTGCGTTCATATGTGCCACATGTATGTTCACGGGGACATGAAAACCTTGTGACAAATTTTAAAATGGTTTACCTTGATTATTTATGTAAGGAAAATAATTTTTAAAATTTTGGGGACCTTTTGATAATTGGGAATCTGGCGCGGTCGTCTCAATTTGGCGTAAATAATTTTATTTTGGTAACCCTGCTGATTTATAGTTACCCTATGTGAATAATTGTTTCGGTTCTCTTTGTTTAGATTTGCAACGAAAAATACTTCTCGTGCAGGCACTGGAGCTAAAAATTGACGCCAATGAAGAAAGATCGCCAGATTCCCAATTATCGAAATCTTCTCAAAATATTGTTTTTGTGTCAAGTGTGCACAATTGAGCACCACAAATTGATTTCGTGGAATTTCGATATGAAAACTTAAAAACATTTTAAATACATTTGAGAAGCGGATTGAGACACGGCAGAAGAGAGACTTTCTGTTTATTCAAAAATTTTCTTAGGAAAAAAATTAATGAGTTATTGTTTTAATACGAACGAACTAACATCTGGAAAATTATTTCTAATAATTAGAAAAAAAGTTTCTAGGCCAAATAATTCTTATGTTACCCTTCCTGGACATGATATTGTTAGGATTTGGGAGAATCACCCGTATGTATGCTATCATGCAAAAAATAAACGATTTCTGATCAGAATACTTGAAGCATTGCAAAATCGTTTTGGAGGTACAGTTTATTTATTCATTTATTTGCTGTCTAGGCAGACCTTTAAAGACAGAAATTCTGAATAGGAACAGTGACTGGTAATGACATTTCAGTGCTTATATTAAGCCTCCATAAGTCTTATTTAGCACTGTGAAAAGCCAGTTGATTAGTTTTCCAGAAGGTGACAAATAAATAATAATAATAACAATAAAGGTGTCAAATAAATACGTAATAAGAATAATGTAAAGACCGCCGACTGAATTATCACTACGCCATTTGCTATTGTTGTCGTGTACCAGCAACACGAAGAAAAATAAAGTGTTCAAAAATGAGTATATTGATGCTTTCAAATTTTCTTGAAAACTTTTGTTTCAAATATGAGTACCCTTGTTCTCAAATAGTGTGCTGAATTATTTCATACTCAAAAATGAGTACATAACTCGGTTAATACTCAATTTTGAAATTATCACATATTCAAAAGTAAGCACAAATACCTCAAAAATGAGCATATATGTTGATTTGAGTATATCAATGTTTCAAATTTGAGTACCACATAGTCGGAAACATTTTAACTAAGCGATGTGTTGAAATTTGAGTACTTTTCCGTCATTTTTTAAATTGTTGTTTTTAGAGTGTATGCTGGCAATTTGGGGTGCACTGCTTCACTCTTTTCCAACAGTTGCGTAATTTGGTCTGAAGTCCAACTTCTACAGTACACACATGCCATAAGACCCGTCTTTAGAGTAGGGTGTTCACAGCATAACAACACATTGAAAGGACAAGGACAGGAAAGAGAAAGTACATCCATGCCCGAGCCGGGATTCGAACCCTGACCTTCCTGTCGTAGTCAGACTTTTCTGACCACTAGACAAGGCAGGCGGCCATTACGCCATTTCTGACTTGAAATAGATTTAAAAAGTCTTTTAGAAGCCAGTGATGGATTTTATCACGATTAATGTAATTCATGAAAATAAGTGCGGGTCAAAATCCAATGAAGTTGCTTGTGAAAGCATCGGTGTCCTAGTTAAATTCTCTAAAAAGCTCTGTCAAAGAATAAAGATGTGCTGGGGAACAATGATTCATGATAAAATCACTCAGCAGAAAAGAAAAGGCCGAGTTTACAAAGAAGATGCATTTATTTATTTTTTAATTAGAAACTGAATGAGGCCAGATAAAGCAACGAATGAAGCAATCATAATGTTGCGTCCTTTGTGAATACTAGCGAGAGACACAAAACCTGATTCGACCCAGAGGCATTTCAAAGGGTGGTCACTGTGACCTCCCAAAAATTTTCCTTATTCGGAAAATTTCGTCTGAGTATTTGGCAAATTTAGATATTGTATGTATGCGTACTCATATTTTATCATTCAGTAAAACTTGGTGTTTCATTTGAAAAATTGTGAAGTTACCTCCTCTCACCTCTCAATAAATTAGGTTCGAGACCCCCTGATTTGACATGCTTAAAACGGAGTTAAGATTTCGATTAAAAAAAAAAGCAGTAAATATGGAAATCAAATCTCAACCCATTTTAATGTACTATGGTTAACGTTCCAATATAATAATTTATATATTCATTTTTCCTCAAAATGAAACTTCTAGTTTTTAGGCACGTGTTTTAAAAAAATGCGGTTTTTTTTTTTTTTTAAATAATTAATTGAAACGAATGTAAGCGAACGCGTGTAATTAAAGAATTTCTGTTTAACCCTTATATTTTTCTGAGGAATAAATTTGAGAAAAGATTTTGGCGCTGCTTTCAAATGAAAATCTTAGTATGATTTCTTACAATTACTTTTATCTTAATAGCCTCAAACAGCAACTGCGATTTTTCGCCACTTCATAACACAATCATTTTTTTCAATATTGCAGTTCATTGTGAGTAAAAATTTCAGCTAAGCGGGTAATTTAAAATGTGTGAATTCACTTGTTTCACATTGTTTTAAAAAGAGAGAGAGCGAATAGACATTCGCTTTAAAATCACAAGCTGTTCTAAATAATAAGATAAGGTAAGATTCACATGAAATATACCACCAGCTCTTGTATTAGCTACCAGCTTGTTTGGCACTCTTGCTTCCTTAATAGGTTTTCCACCTCCAGTTCAGTCACTCTTATGCCGGGCTGATGAGTGCTAATAAGCACGAAACTGCAGTCCTCGGCTGGAATTGACTGAGCTGGCGGTGTATTTCATGTATTTCTGCCTGGCTATAGGGTGGTAACTTACTGAATAAGGTAAGATTTATCAAAAAACACACACATAATAAACTGCAAGCAAAATAAAATAAAGTTACACATACAACGTAAATCACAAAAGACAATCACAAACATTAAGAAATTTAAGAAATTTAACAAATTTAGTTTAACATGAATTAGTAGTAGTCAACTCTAAAGAGCACCAAAGAAACTGTCTGCAGTGTTATTGAATCAGCATAATTTGGAGCACAAACGAATTAATATGCATTAAACTGTGTAATATTTATATTTTTAAAAAAATAGCACAATATACTCAAGTAGTAAATATTTTACATAAAACAATTTTTTTTTTGTTTTACTCTCCAAAAAAAATTAACATCATAACTCGCATTGAGCATTTTTTATTATAAAATCACAATACAAAATCCCCCCCCCCCCTCCCCGGTTGGAAAGTCAGTATATTATATCAGCTAAAAATTTATTATTGATAGGGTTTTTTTTTTTTTTTTTTTTTTTTGTATGCATTTATTGACTTCTTGTTTATATTTTTTGAAGTTCGTCCCATTCCTAACATCTTCCGTAAGTTCATTAAACAGTCGCGGTGCTAAGAAAAGGGCTTTTTAAAAATCGTTTTAATAATATTCAGCTTAATCACAGTTCAGAGGTTCCAAAACTTGTTTATTCCGCGGAACTTCTTGACAATTTTTTATGTTTTGTTTATTACCCTTTACCTAAGACTAGTTCCAAAATTAGTTAAATGGTTTAATATTTATACTCGGGCACTCCAGTAAATCAGATTGTTAAGTTTCATTCAAGGTGCTTAAAAATCACCAGATGAAAGCAGAACGTTTACGGAAATAGCATGGGACAAATTAAAAATTCAAAGAGAAAACAAACGTAAAATTTTTATTCTTTCTTCTATTAATTAAAATGACACAAAAAAAAATCTGGTAAAATGACTACATAAGCATACAAAGAAAAATGAACGTCATTACAGCCGAACTTGCTTATAACGAGCGCCAAGGGACTGCGATATTTGCTAGTTATATCTGAGTGCTTATAAAAAGCGAGTTCGTGAAAAAAATCATAAAAATTCAACACAGATACGAGGGCAAATCAAAAAGTTTTTGCGCCTATATTTTTATTCGCCAAAAACAGGTACATACAGGTATTAACAAATATACGTAGTGTACTACGTACCTTACATTATTTCTCCACATAGTCCACACACGGGTTCAAACATTTGTCCCATCGCAGCACTAAATTAGAGATCCTCCTGTGGTAAATTCTTTCGGCTGCCTTCGGAACCACCGTCAGACCGCGTTCTTGACTTCTTTGTCACATGTGAATCTCTGTCTTGCCAGAAACTTTTTCAGTGGAGCGAAAACGTGAAAATCACTGGGGTCTGAACTATAGGTGCTACTGTGAATTGCTTTTGTCCGTTGCTCCATACAAAACGAATAACACTTCGCTTCATAAGTTGTGGACGTCTGAAGAACAACCGTCATCTTAAATGACTAAAAGCAGCTCCGTTCTTCCGAGCAAAAAGCAGATACGGCTGGTACGGTTCAAAGAACTGTCACTGCTGGGAATGTATATATTTGATTTGTATTCACAGCCATATTTTGGCTAAAAAATAGGCGCAAAGACTTTTTGATTTTCCCTCCTACTTTTTTTCTTCTTTTTAATCACTGTACAGCACTAAATAAGTTGGTTACTTTGCTTTGAACTGTCTGAATGTCTTTTCCTTATGTTATTGTCTTTGAGGAATACACATACATATATAATTTTTAAATATTTCTTTAACCCATAAATTTAAAAAAAAAAATGCTGTCATAGCTTGTTCTCAGGATTTATGATTTATCACTAACGTTGGTTGATTTTGAAAAGTTCAAGAAAATTTACTAAAAAAAGGAAAAGCTGTGTTGAAAGTCAATGGAAATTTTACGAATCACAAAAATATTGCTCGCTTTAAGCGGGTTTTGCTCGTTAAAAGCGACTTCTGCTCCAATAGACTTAATATTGTTCCAACCAAGTAATTCTGATTTCCTTGCTGAATCCGAGTTCTCATTAAATCAGGGCTCATTATAAGCAAGTTGGACTTGCTTATAACTTGTGCACAAATTTGCAGAGAACTGTGGACAGATGTTTTCTGGTTATAAAAAAACACTTTTTTTTTTTTTTTTTTTTGCCAATGCAAAAGAGGTGAGCTTGTGGATTAAAAGACCTCAGACAAAAGCAACGAAACAGAACAGCAAACAGCATAAAAATTAAAAATAGCGGATTAACGGAACAATCAGCAAAAAAATCTTAAACCAATAAAGAAGCAATAGGAGTGCCAACAATGTTTGAAAGATTTCTCACAGGTACAAAACATCGCAAGAAAGAATTAGATTGGCGAAAGGATGAAGCTAAAGCACAAAAGACGACTTCAATAATGTTGTCATAATTTCCTTTATTATTCTGCACAAAGTCATATCTTTATTTCTTGTGAGTTTTATGCTTCGACAGTACATTTTTTACATTTTATTTCAAAATTATCAGGCTTAAGTGGCCAGACGTCCCGGTTTGACTGGGACAGTTTTCAAAAAAAAAAAAAAATCCCGGTGTCCCGGCCGGTTTACTTCACGTCCGTAACGGAAAAAGATAAATTTGATTAAAGATGGACATAAAACTCTAAAAATTATCAACTAAAGGATCATTTAGGATAATTACTTTGTCATTTGTAACATTGACTAGTTAAATTAATATCGAATTCGCTTGGGAGGATTTTTACAGCAAAATTAAAATTAAAAAAGACTTTCTTAAATACTAAAGATTTTCTTTCTTTCCCTAGCCATATATGAAAAACACATGTAAATAGTGTTAAGTTTTTATTTCTCGTTTCTTCCTACTGAAGTAACATATAAATGTTAACGCATAGGAAATAAAATGTTATAATTTATCTGTGTGTATTATTTATTATTACCTCTGGTTTAGGTTTGTAATTAGTAACTATTTTCTCATAGCATTGAAAATGAAAAATCCTCTAAAAACACTCTAAAAATCAGTCTGGATATCCTTCTGAATACTCGCTACGCTGGTGAGGGGGGGGGTGCATCCCGGTGTCCCGTTGAACTTATCAGAAATCTGGCAAGCCTTTCTTAATAGAATGCTTTACCCTCCTAAATCTTCAATCTAAGTAAAAGTAAAATAATTAATTTTTAAAAACCTTTGTTTGAACACTTATTTAGAATTAAATATCTTATTTTCTAAGAACGATTGCACTGCACCTTTGTTTAAAATTTTTTAATTCAAAAGCAGATTAAACATATTATCAAAAATGCAAACAACACTTTTTTTTTTCATGTTCCGAAATGCTTTTAGACAAATTACTATTATACTGATGTTATCAAATCTATGCATTATTTACGTGCAAAATATATATATATATATATATATATATATATATATATATATATTACACGTTTTGAAACGAAAAAAGAGCTGTCACGTGCAGGACAAAATGTCTGCTTTTCTGCGGAATGGCCCAAAACCGTTTTCAGAAGTACATACGAATACTAATTGCACTATAAAGCACTTGGAGAGGGTGAGTGTCGTTCTTCTAAGCAGGATGTAGAGCCTCCTTCTTACAAACAAGATGTCACCCTCTTTCTATCTCTCAGAAAAACAATCAAGATTAATGTCTTTTCTCCAGATAGAGGTGTGAAAAAACCAGAATCACGTTTTCTGGCAAACTTTTTGAAATATGATTGTGTTAAAAGTCCTCAAGAAGAATAATCTGTTTAACAGCGTAAACAATACTACAGACCACTTTTATGAATGCTTTTTTCTTTAAGAAATTGTTGTTTGCTCTAGAGGGAAGTTGCTTCATCTTCATAGAGTGTTCGCTCAATGAAGGATCGATCAGAATTAAATTGCGGATAGAATTACTCCGAGAATTAATTCGCGGATAATTAATTAGAGGTTTAAGAAAATTCCTAATTATCCGCGACCCTTCACACTTCCAAAACATTATTTCTTTTTCAGCGATAATTTATTGAATGTAGATAAATGCATGTATTTTAACTTAACAATGGCAAAATCTATTTTTAGACCTTCCTATTTCTCTTTTCCCCCCTCTCTTCCAATGACAGCAAACCTTCCAAGGTCACAGAAATCTAAATAGCTTAACTTGATTTTTAGATCCTCACTACTTACTTCTTTCAATCGACACTACTTACTAATTTTTAGATCTACCCCCACTTACAGAGTTTAAGATCTACACTACTTACGCGCGTAAACAAGAGCCTGGACCAGTCTTGAAAAAAATTATCCGCTCTTATTTTTTTTTTTCTCCCTCGTGCGTTTTTGGTGTACCCTAGCTAGTTTCATTCGTTGCCGGTAATCTATTTTCATGATTTGCTTGCTTATATGTGTGCAAAAATGAGCGCTCTTTTTTTAGCTTTAAAATGCATTTTTTACATACACTGTTATCATTTTAGCTATAGTTTAAATAAATACGGTTGTTATTCGCAACTCCAATAAACTATTGGAGGAACTGCTACCACTGTCTCATGGCGGACGAAAAAGGCAAAACAAACGCATGCTGTAACTTATAACTTGCTTTGACGCTTAGTGAGTGGCAGTAATTTTTCATCGTGTTTGTCGGAGGCTTTCTTTTTCATTCTTCTGTAATTACATCGCACCACAAACTGTCTGAAGCCTGTAATTTTCCCCAAAGAAAACACGTTGAATGGAATGTTTTACCTTTTTCTTTAGTATTGTTAGTCACCGCAAGGTAGCGTATTATGATGTAATGTAATTTCAGAAGAATATAAAAGAAAGTTTTCCTCAAACACGATGAAAAATTACTGTCATTCACTAAGCGTCAAAGCAAGTTATAAGTTCCGGCATTTGTTTGTTTTACCTTTTTCATCCGCCATTAGACAGTGGCTGCAGCGCCCCCTATAGTTTATTGGAGTTGCGAATAGTAATTTTCACCACGTCTGATTAAAAAAAAGCAATCATTTATTGAAGTTTTGTTTTCCATTTCACTTCAACTTCTAAATGACAACAAATTCTGAAAATTATTTTAAAATATTTTGAATGCGTGCGTACTTAATTATGTGCAAGTCTTATTATTAATAAAAATCAAGAAAATTGGAGAAACTAAAAAAGAAAATTAATTTGAATTCTGAAATTTTGGATTCAAATTATGTTTTTCGCAATCACGAACTGAGACAGGACCCTACTCATTGGAGTTATTGTTTCTAGAAACGGTTCCTGTCCCCCCCCCCCCAAGCCTGCCTCTAATCCTAGGCTGTTACGTGTGCATAGTTGTGTGTGTGCGTAGACCTATGTGTATGCACGTAGACGTGTGTGAGTATATATGAGTGAAGTCGTGTGTATGTGTATGTGTGTGAACGTGCGTGTGTGTAGGACATGGACGCCTCCGACCAGGAGAAGCGGATAGCTCAAAACCAGATCAGCCGCGCCACGCCGCCAGCAGAGGACGGTGGGCGGTGGTGCTGCAGAGGCTTCTGATCCAAGTTGGAAAAGGCACGGACACCAAAAACGGTCAAATGAGAACAATAAGCAATCGTGATTGCTCAATAAACTTCACTTCAGAAATTCTCCAAACAAAACTCAATTTCTGAAATGCATCTGTGAACTTCAAGCGTCTTTAAAGAAATTTTGCAAAAAAAAAAAATGAAATTGAATCCCTAACATTGATTAAAATGAATCCTATGTTTACTTTACTATTTTCTGCATTGCAGCCAACAAAAAATTATTTATGCAATGCTTGGCATTCTTTAAGTTTTTTATAACCCTGATTATTTACTTCGAACAATTTCCCTTCATTTCGCGGATGCACGATCCAAAACTTTTTCTCTTTTTTTGTTCTTTGATATCGAATTGTGAGTGCTTTCTTTTTTATGATAATTTATATTGTTCGTATGGACGTGTTAGAATTTATTTATGAATCCTTAAACGGATCGTAAATTGAAAATGGCTTTTAGATTGCCGTCTGCTGCACTTGTTTCAAGTTTTTTTCATTTGGATGGAATGCGGAAGGAGACGATTTACAAATTCGATTTTAAAATTATTATCTCGCGAATGATGGCAAAAGTTGCCTATTTAAGCAATTAAATAAACATCTAATTAAGTTCTTTTGTTCTTCTTTTGAAATGGAATCAAACTGGTTGCTTATATTTTAAACACTACTTACGTTTTTTTCAACGTTTTATTAATTAATTTTTTTTTTTTTTTACTTTCTTCGTACTTTACGTCGTTTTTTACGTACACCTACGACTTTCAATGAAATATGACCCTATCCATTGGTTGAAATTATTACTTCGATATAGGTATTTAATTATGAGATCAATGATCAATTTTCAACAAAACTACATGAAATTTTTTTAAAAATATTTAAACTTAATTTTTTTTTTAATCAAAACCCAAAGCGTGCCGCAAATTTTCTCTCACAAAAGTCTTCGTACACTGTAAAAAATGTCTATATATTATTGAATAATCTAACTTTTTATTAAGTAATTATTTAGTAGAATGTCATGCAGTATCAACAACATCTTTTAAACGTCTGGGAATAGATTTCATTCTTTTTTCTTTCTTTCTTTCTTTCTTTTTTTTTTTTCACGTAATTTCCGAGTAAGTGTTCAATCACACTTCGAGTGTTACTGTGTCTAGCTCTATTTTCGTTTCAAAGCCGTATTTTCGTAATCTAGCCTCCAGATATCTCTAAATGAAGGGGTATTTTCTAAACTTTAGGACACTTTTTGAGGCACTAGACGCAAACGTTGAAAGCCGTGTGCTTCTTATTGTTATCTTGATAAAAAAAAACGAGCTGATGTGTGCCTCACATGACTTCCTTTTACTCCATTTTAATGTCATTTTCCCATTATTGGCAATTTTAATGTGATTCAATAGTTTAATCTCTAAATATTAAAAACGATGGCCAAATTAAAACCAGATAAAAAAAATCGCCAAATTTTCCGCCAAGTTGGCGACAAAACTTGGCGACCAAAAGACTGGCGATATATCGCCAAGTGTCCGCCAAATTGTAACACCACTTAAGTTTGCATTGATATTAACAATGATTTCCCCCCAAAAAGGTGCAAAAGACCCCCTTAGGAACATCCGAAAGCAACCAAAAGGGGAGGTGCACAACTAGACCCCACTACGAGTCTATGTACCAAATTTCAACTTTCTAGGACATACCATTTTTGAGTTATGCGAGATACATACGCACATACGCACATACGCACATACATACAGACGTCACGAGAAAAGTCGTTGTAATTACCTCGGTGATGGTCAAAATGGATATTTCGCGTGTCTATACATTCTTAGGCACTTTTCCGCATGTGGTCGAATCGAAAAAAAAAACTCAACATTCATTTGGGGGTGAGCAAAATGGAAATTAAGGGCGATTTTTGAGTGAAAATTTTTTCGCGAATACAATACTTCCTTTTTTGTAAAAGGAAGTAAAAACAAAGTTGTTTCCGATAACCAAATTTTTGGCTAAAAGTTTTAAATTGGTTTTTAAAATATTTAAATGAACAGCATGATTTATTATTTCATTAAAATTCCAAACTTCCAAGTCCTGATGCTGATATGCACCCTCGCACAAGAACCCCTTCACCGTCCTGATAAACTGGTCCAAGTAAGTTCTTAAGATCAAGTTCCTCATTTTTTCTTCTATCGACAATTATACAATAAATTTAACCAAAAATGTTGAATTCAATTTCATCTGTAAGTAAGACGTTATTCCAAAACGCTTTGGAGCTTATTTATCATTTATTTTGCGACAAAAAGCGTAAGGTTTCCGTTTTTCGCACAAACAAGAAATTTCTGCGGGAAGAGTTCCCATTTAATCCAGTCAATCAGAGAATTTGGCGAACAATTTTAGGTGAAAATTAAATGCAAGTTTTTTCAATAAATTCTGCAGAAACTGTTACAGCACTCAAATGTGTATTTTACATAAATTTTTTAACTGTCAATCTCCGATCATGCTTGGTCAACTTTGCCGGTTGACCTTTTCTTGCCTTGTTTTCGGTCCGATTCTTTTCTTTAAAGCCTTTTATCAAGCATTTTACTATAGAGTGGAATAAATTAACTAATTTAGAGACATTTCAAACCAATTTATTTCCACTGTGAGGAAAAAATTCAAATTTCGAGTGGTATTAGTGGTTTTTTACGAATACCAGCCATTTTAAAGTAATAAGCACAGTATTAAGGAATGAATAAACAAAAAATTAAGACCAAATGACTCTTAAGGGTCAGCAAAATGCAAAAATAATAATGAAAAACCGACATATGATAATTTTAATCATGAATTTATTCGAAAATATTTAAGTGTACGATGCCTTTTGTAGCGTATCATTTCTCTGTCTCTTCGTTTTTTGACCCATTTCAAAAAGAAGATCCGTCAATATTTTGAAAAAACTACAGGGTTTTATTTAGAATGACATAGGAATGATGTGAAAAGATATTGGACTTCATATTCGTATTCAGTTTCGCGTTATTTTGGTTTTAATTAAAAAAATTTTAAGTGTGCGAACACTTTTGGGAGCCACTGTATATCTAATATAGTAGTATAGAAGAAAGTATTCGCAACTCCAATAAACTATAGGGGGTGCTGCAGCCACTGTCTAATGGCGGATGGAAAAGGTAAAACAAACAAATGCCGTAACTTATAACTTGCTTTGACGCTTAGTGAATGACAGTAATTTTTTATCATGTTTGTAGGAAACGTTCTTTTCTATTCTTCCGAAATTACATTACACCACAAACTGTCTGAATCTTGTAATTTTCCCCAAAGAAAACACATGAAACGGAATGTTTTACCTTTTTCTTTAGTATCGTTAATCACCGCAAGGTAGCGTATTCGAGCTCTGGAGGCGAATTGGATTTGTGCAAGTTTTCGAATTTCGAATTTAACCATGCATATTCTAGGGAAACGTTTGAGCTGGAGAAGTAACCAGTCCTTAGGGATGCTAACCAATTTCCATGTCCCTGTCTTCAGAGAACAAAATGCTTCTGGTACATATGTCGTACCAGTCCGGGTTCGAAAGGTTAGTATAGTTTCATTCAAAAAATGATTGATAACAGCGTCGTTCGATGTACGAATGACATGCAAATGGAATTCAGGACACGCCGTGTTTTGTTTTGAAACAATCGAGAAAAGTTTGTCGAACATGAGCGAGCTCTTTTTCTCCAGTACCCAATGCATCATTAGTCCAGCTTCTCTCTCGCCGTGCTCCAGATCTCCACTTCGGATTTGCTCCAGGGCCAACAGTAAATATAGAGATCTCTTCGGAGCACAGGCCTGATTCAAGTCGCCATCTTTGGACCTAACACAAAAACAGTCCACATTACCATGAACCGGGGACCGATGCAGAAAATCATTTTCGAGAAAGGGGGGTATACTGAAGCATATAGTGTTTTGGATACGAAACATTTCTGAAACTCCATGATTGTCAATAAAATGAACCAAATCGGAAGGGAATAAGGCATCCAGTAGGGCATAAACGATATTAGTTGATTTCATAAGCAATGAAAGGAAGTTATATATCAAACATTTAATCCTAAAACTAATTAATTTAAGGGATTATTGCAATCGTCTACACTTCTACATTTTGCTCCCAAATTATACGAACACAATGTAGATGAATAATATTACCGATGGTTTGACGGGGGGAGGGGGGTCAGGTATCCCATGACCCTCTCTTTGTATTCTCCCCTACTTTTTAAACTCGCTATTATCGTCAGAATTCGGTGGCAAGGGTGCATATAGGCAACCATTGCTCTGCTAGGGACCTTGTAATAGTTTTGGGACTCCTGATTGGTTAGCCGACGCATAAGTGTCGGCCATGGTTTCCCCCCCCCCCCCCATCCAACGCAATTGAACAATTTTCGATCCTCAAAAGTTCTAAATTGATGTTTGAATGTTTTTAATCCCCTTCTTTCAAACCGCTTCAAATAATGTACTAGAAGATTTCGTTTCGAAATCAAACAATCATGCAAAACAACCCATAAGGATATGGAGCCTTACATCAAATCAGCAGTCTCCAAATTATTCATGGTCTGTAGAAAAGTAAAAGTTGTTTATACGCAGAATGGGTACCACTGATAGTGAAAATTGTGGATAAACCGTTAAAAAAAAACAATGAAGGAAAAATGAGGGAAAATTGTTTGTGCTTAAAAACTTGATTATATGTTGAACATAAAAAAAAAAAACAGAAGTAGCAAAAATATGCCCTGTACAGTAAAAATTATTTTCTTCTTAATATACTGAAGAACGTAAAAGCAATGTAGAAGTTCGATAAAAAGTCAATGAAAACTAATTAACGTAAATAAAACAGAACGACACCGTACTGTGCAAAAAAGACAACAAACTTTGGCGAAAAAATTTACCTATCACCTTAGATCTGATCGCAACATTTACCAATTTTCAATTTCCATGGTTAATAATCTCACCACCTATGGATTGGATGGTGCTTAGATCGAGAATGATAGCTATCATTAACTCTAAACTCAGTTTACTTAAGCACTTAAATAAATTTGTTAACCTAAACCACTTACACTGAAAACATTTCAGTGAACCACTACTAGGGAGAAAGGCACAATAAAAAGGTTAAAAGTATTATGAAATGGAGATTAGTGTGGCGCAATGCAGGTACCTTAGAAACTCTTAAATCATAAAGAACAGAAAACAAAATCGCATAATTTGAGAGCACATAGTGTTACTACTTCAATGGCTGCTATTATGCGAAAAAAATTCTGCAACCTGAGCCATTGCAACAAAATGTCCACTAATCCAAAATCTACCAAAATATAAGAAATATCAAGTAATGAAATTTAAAAAATATAAATATGCTTTCCATTGTGAGTACATTAAGAATTTTAATTGTTCCATAATTTAGCGTTATGGGCCATTGCACCAGACTCTACGTTTATAACTTCACAAACATTTTGTCATAGATCTTAACATTTTAATCAATTATTTATTTATTTATTTATTTAAACCCCACCAATCACCACCGGACCGATCCTGGTACGGGTTTAACCGGATGTGGTGATTGGGGGAGGGGACAGAACAGGTCACGAGCGACCAAATACTCGCTGGAACAATTTTGATACATACTAATACATAAACACATACAAAAACATAAAACATTTAAAAACACAGTAAACAAGTGAAATAGAAGTTGGAAAAATCTGATGCCTTTTTTTTTTTTTTTTTTTTTTTTTAGGTTTCTGGACAGTCTAACATAAAATGTTTTTTTTTTTTTTTTTTTTTTTTTTAGGTTTCTGGACAGTCTAATATAAAATGAGTACATTTGAAAAGAGCAGACTAAATCCTATTAAATGACACTTTTCTTAATCAAGAAAGCCGAACTTTACAGCGAGCTACATGCTCTGAAACAATCACGAAACTCAAAATTGAGTTGTTATAAAAAATTCCAATCGAAGAGCCCGAAATCATCCCGTTATTTCATCAAATTCACCAAAAGCTAACTAGGTTTCGGATAAGACTACAAAAAATCTTATTTGCGTTCAAGTTCAACCTTTTGTTTGAAACACCATTGCAATCGGTGTTTGTGGAAAAGGGAGACTAGCGAAGATGTCACATTTCTTTCTGCTTTCAATTTTCTTCTTTACATGTTTGCTGTTTTGTCTTACAGAAAAACAAAATTAGCAAATTAAGAAATGTAACATTTGTATTGGATTAAAAAATTAGTTATGTAAAAACGAGGGACGAATGACTTTCTCGTGTCTTTCACAAAGGATTGAGTAATTTTATGCTAAAAGAATCTACGAAATATACAGTCACTGCTGCAATTTGTCACCCCCTCACCTGACACATTACCTTGCCTATTTAGGAATGAAAACCACAATCCCTGGGGGACCAGGGATTGCTTGGCTACTCAGGAAAAAAAACAGAGCTCTGTCAGGTCCTCATTCAGGTCCTCATTCAATCAGCAAAACCACAATTAGTGGCAGGCACGGGCAGGGTTTGCTGATACATATCAGTCGATGTACATCATGATATATATCACGATATATATCGGATATTTATTTTGAAAAAAATATGATATTTTGATATTTTCGATATTTATTTTTTCAACTATGGTATTTATAAAAATCATATTAATTGTTGTAATATTGTTCATTCATTATTGAAAATAACCAAAAAATCACTACTACACTCACTGTACTACATTTTTATGATGTATTAATACATCATTAATGTAACAAAGTAATAGAATATACCCTTTTTTATTTTACATTTATAAAATTATTAGTAATGTAGCAACTTTAATGCAGATTAAAAGTTCCCAGTTAAATATTAAATGTTGTTCAGAAAAAAATGAAAATGTCTTATGACTATACACCGACTAATGCTTATTTTTTATTTCTGAATTATAATCTATATATATAAAAATGGAGTTTGGTAAATTTGTTCCCTAAGATCTCAGAAACTACCCGGCAGATTTGGCTGAAACTTTCACCGTTTGTTCTTTTTGGTACTGGGGAGGTTTGTAGATCAGTTCGAAAAACATCCGATCGATATTTCCTTTTTTATTCTAATTTGTCCAAATTTTCGTATAAATGCCCCAATATGACGGAGAAAAAATACTTGCACATAATAAAATGATGTGTCCATCGAAAGCGCTTATTTTTCTACTGAAGATGGCATCTGTTAAAAAGTTCTAAGTTGTATGAAAAACGAGTTATGAGCTTTTTTGTTCCCTGTTCGAAGGCTTTCATCAACCCAAGTCATTATTTAGTGTGTCATCTCAACTCCCAAGAACTGTTGTATTGTTGAATATTTTTGTGTTTCGTCTGACTTTTTGAGGCTTTTCTCAAGTCAAATCTTAAAGTAACTTTTTTCCACAAGATTGGCTAAAAAGGAATGGATTTGGCTGATCATTTTACTTTTAAACGGAACTTATGTAATTAATGGTTTATTATTATTATTTATGCTGATAGGACACTTGCTCGCCAGAATTTTTTCAGAAAGATTTCAGTAGCTGATGCATTTGGCAGTTTTTTCCACTGTCGCTGTTTTCGAGCCCAAAGACTACGTAATAATGTTTCACAGCTTTCACCATATAAACAAAACATCGCCAATCAAAGATACTTAAAAAAAAAAAAAAAATACTGTGTAAAATAATTCAACAACTAAATTAGGCAAATCATTTCTAAATTAGGCACAAAAACTTCCATTAATTTTTCTTTTTGCACGATTTCAAACAATCGCCAAATTTTACTACTTATTTTGGAAACATTTCGGATGAAACCGTTTAGCGCCATTTTTTTTTTTTTTTTTTTTTTTTTTTTTTTTGACCAAAAATATCTCAGCATCTGGCAACAATATTTCTACAATAAAAATTAGTAAGGAGGGGGAGTATTATCGAAAGTGTCCCAAAATGATTCTCGCAAATTTGGTAAGATTTTAAACCGCACCGTTTTAACCGTTCACAAAACTTGAAATTTCCCAAAATAACTAAAGCAAGTGTAATGGGAACACGGGCGGCTACATTTTTTAAAACAGTTCGTACATCAATAGCCATACAGAGAAGGTTTTAGATTAAAAAAAAAAAGTACTAACAGATAAATCTTTTTAAACATGTAAAGTTTAATTTCATATTTCGGAAATTCTTCAAATTTGTATATGCTTAAATGTCGTGCTTTCGTTTCTAACTGAATACTATTTTGTTCTTTATACTTATTGCTATTTTAGTTTAATGAGTAAGGAAGAAGCTCGATTTTTAATCACGTCAAAAAGGTTTGTTTTAAATTCTTTCGCTTAAAACAGAAAACAAGGGCAAGTAACGATTGTTTCTCATAATTATTACTGACCCAGGCAACGCCGGGTATTTTTTCTAGTAGCTGTATAAGTAAGGAAAAATGAGTAAAACAGCTAATACTAAATTCACTCCATTTAAATTGATAAAAATATATAATAAAATATTAGATATAAGTAATGAAAGAAACGTTACTCTCAAGCCTACATATTGTAAAAATAAAATAAGAAAATAAAGAGTGGTTAAAAATTCTCTCATTTACTATTTTAAAGACTAGTTTTTGCTGATTGAAAATATCGGATATATATATCAAAATATCGGACATTTTTGATATTTTCGAAAATATCATAATATTTTCGAAATCTGGATACGGGAGACCTTTTAGTGTGATATGATGTGCCTCGAACGGCAATTGAAGAATGTGCAGTGCTACCGACGTGTTCGTCTCTTATTTCACATCAGCGTTCAAAACGAGTCCAGGGCTTGAAAGGTTGAAGACAATGAGGACCATGGTTTAAAATAATGGCTGAAGTCAAGATTATACCATTGAAAACGAAAAAACAAGTTGCGAAAAATTTGATCTGAAGTTGCAACAATGAATAGTTCTTTGTGCGCAAAAATGGCGGACAATTCTATTCAAGTCAAACCTGTAATCATAGATGCCTTAGGTAAATGTATATATATTTAAAGAACGATAAAGGCCTCAATTGCAGTGGCCCGGGGTGTCGTGGCCAGGAAAATGCTCGCGGCCACTTGTTTATCATCCCTTTCGCTACTCATTGGACGGCAGCTGATTTCGCAAGCAAGACGAAACCACGTTCTGTTCAATTTTTTTGTGGGAATTCTCAACTCTAATTTCGTTAATGGTGCATTTTTTCGGCAAAAAAAAAAGTGATGCTCTAATTTATTATATTGTTTTGACTTCCTTTAACTGACGCCTTCTATTATTATTATTATTAGTTAATTATTGTTTCATATAAAACTAAAGCACGATCTGTTCCATTTTCACGAAACTTCTAAGCGGAAATTCTCTAACAGTAAATTTTTTAGCAAGAAAAGAAGGTTGTCCTATTTCGTTCCATCGGTGCGGTTTCTATTCACAAAATGTTTCAATTATTTTGGTTATCACTTTTTGATTTTACTGTAATCTCGCTTTTAGTTTTTGCTGCAGTACTGAACATTTATTAATTGATACAAAAATGAAAACAAAGTAGAATTTAACAATTGGGTTGTTTCCGAAATTTAAAAAACTTTTTTTTTTCTGAAAGAGCATGCTTTAAAACATGGGATTCAACCATTTTTAATATACATACAATGTGCCAGACAGCCTGGTTATCTCATCCTGAGACTACAGTTTTGTTCTCATTAGAGCTCCTCAGTCAGGAATAGCGAATAATCGAGCTGGAGGCATATGTCATCCCATTGAATCTGACATTGATTTAAAATAATTTGACAAAGTTTAATATTTAAAAAAAGTTATTTTAATCGGTGAGCAGATTCAATTTCATTTTTTACACTTCTGCTCATGACATCACAAGAGATGAAATGCCATTAGCGTGGAGAGCAATATGTTGGCATTAGATAAGGATAAAAATATTATAGTGCAATCATGGTGTTGAATTTCCTGTTTGCTTCAAAAGAGCCTTTATTCAAAATTCTCATTATGGTTGCTACTAATATTACTGTTCAATGGCGACCTTTTTTTTCAATGATGGTTAAACATTTAGCACGCCAATGGAGTAGCACCAAAGTACATCACTTGTGACGTCATAAAGACCACGTCTTATTTCCAAAATCAGACGTTTTAAAAAATTAAATAAAAAACAACTGCAGGGAAAATAAAAGTTTTTTTGAGCAATCACGATTGCTTATTGTTCTCATTTGACTGTTTTGGCGTGCTATCGTTTTATTTTCCCACCAGCACCCGCTGCCAGCACCACCGTCGACCGGCTCCGCACGATGCTGCTCCTACAGCGAAAACAGTCTCCAGGTTGCGTCCATATCCTACACTTGCACGCATATACATACACGCACGTACACACACACACACACATACACACCTACACACATACATACACGAACGCCTACACACACGCGCGCGTACACACACAGCACTGTATACACAACACACACACACGAACGCCTACACACACATCCGTACACACATGCTTACATACACGCACGCACGCACCCATACACATGCGCCTATACAAACACACACGCGCCTACACAAACACACACGCTCGTGATTGCGAAAAACATAATTTGAATTCAAGATGCCAAAAATTCAAATTAATTTTTTTTTTTTTTTTTGAGCAATCACGATTGCTTATTGCTTTCATTTGACCGTCCTTGGTGTTGTGGTTCCTTTTTCAGCTTGGACCAGGGACACCAGCACCACCGCCCACCAGCCTCTGCAGGCGCGGCTCCGAGCACTGCCTCTGGAATCCGTTTCTCCTAGTCGATGGCGTCCATGTCCTGCACACATGCGCTCACACACACACACACACACACATACACACACGCTCATATACACAAGCCTTTACACACACACACGCCTACACATGCACGCACGCGCGCCTGCACACACACACACACACACACACACAACTATTCACACGTAACCACCCAGGAGGAGGGGTGGGCTTGTGGGGACAGGAGCTGTTTTTAGAAACAATAGCCCCAATGAGTAGGGCCCTGTCGCAACTCGTGATTGCAAAAAACATAATTTGAATTCAAGATGTCAAAGTTCAAATTAATTTTTTTTATTATTATTTTTTTTTTCTGCTCATTCTATCAACTTCAGTGACCAAAAGTAGCACTTTTGACTGAAGAAAACAACCCCATAGCGAAGAAAATAAAATGCATAAGAATTGAGAATTGCATGGATTACAAGGAAAGTTATTTTTCAATGTGCTAGGTGTGAATTTCTGAATGATACTGATTTGTGTGAAACCGTTTATCCATACGTATTAGGAATGGCCGCCTAGAAAGTCCTTCTAATTGGAGGGTCCATTCATGTCAAATTGTTCAATTTATTATTGATCACTGTCAAACCAGTACACAAGCCATCTCCCATTTTATTCAAATTTGCTGAACTGGTGGATATTTTTTGCTGATTACTAAAATATAAATAATATTGATATTGGTGAAGGGATTGAAAGTTATGAACCTTGAAATAGCTAAAAATATGACTAATATATCACCATTTTCAGTGACATAAAGAAGATCATAACTAGCTGTATCTCCCAAAAAAGTATCATGGAGTTTTCAATTTTTAAATTGTTTAAAATCGTGCAAATTTTAGTTTATCTTGTATGCTGCCGTGAGAAAGTAAAATGCAGTATCGGCAGAAATAAGTTTTAGAGATATTTGAAGAAATATCCAAACTAATATCCATAATAATTCATACTAACAATAGCGAATTGTTGAAATTTAACGTTTTTTTTTCTTTTTCTTTTTTTCCCGCGCTCTATTATCAATTATCGGCGGGAGCCAAACAAGCAAGCTTGTACACAATAAAGCTGAAGTACAATAGATGACAAAAATGCAAATAATTGAAAAATTAAAATTTTATACCCGTGGAAAGGTACGGCTAGGGAAAGGTAAGAAAAGTGCAGAATAACTCTTTTTACCTTTTTTCCTGAGATTGTTTTTTTTTAACTTGAAAACGGAGTAAATTTAGCAGACGTTTGCTCGCAATCTCATTAGTTTGAACTAAATTATGTGCCCAGGTACCTCTAAGACGCGTGAAAACACCGGATGAAAAAATCTCGCTGGGCCCTGTTTACAAGCAATCGTACGAAACAGAATTTTAAATTTTCATTTCAAAAAAAAAAAACTTTTTAGAACAGAATGTCTGTCATACTCTTTTCCAAAGCCAAATCAAAGCCAACGAAATTACATGAAAGGAGAATAGCAAAAAAATTCAAGAGTTTTCCAACTAAACCCGACAGCGATTACGTATAAGAAATAGTTAGGATTATCAGTCAGTAAAAGTATATATTTACTTGACATTTTCTCCTGCGAGTATTCACTTCTAATTTTTTGATTTGCAAGAGGAGTAGCTTTAAGTTTACTCCCAACACCCAGTCTTGAATTTCAATCAAGTTATCTGGATAAATATCTTTAACTGTGTTGAAACACGCGCTTAAAAATCTTGAAAGGTGATTTTAAACTTTAAATTTATTGTATTTCAAGCACTTTTTTTTTTTTTGCTTATTTATTTATTTTTATTGTCTAGGAAAATATAGATGATAACAGATGCCTTTAGACGATATCTTTTCTTCCAATTATTTATAGATAATTCAACCAAAGACCTTGGCGTAGGACTGAATTACAAGCAGCCTTCTTTACGTGATTTACCAAAAGATTTATTTCTACCCAATCACATTCATTTTACAATTTTACAGATGATATAATTTTCATTTCATATGATTGAGAATATTTGGCTGAAAAACTTGCAATAAAAGAAGTTTTAACCAATCATACTTACATCCTTTCACAGAAGACACTCACAGACTCACTATATAGCCAATGAATTCGAAACCCAAGATCAATATGTTATTGAACCACCTTTTGCACGGATAACTGCTCTGATTCATTTGGGCATAGAGTACAAGATTCTGGAGTGAATTTATATTCAGAGAATACCATGCATTGGCTGTGCAGCATTTTTGATCTTGCAAATTAGATAAAAGAGGAGAGTGCTGTCGGATGCGTCTTTATTCCATATCCACATTTTCCACGGGGCTTAGATCTGGGATATGCGGTGGTCAGAGAAGGTGTTGGAAGTCAGACTGATGCTCAGCGAACCAATTTTCAACACTTCTGGCACGATGTATACTTGCATTATCGTCCATGAAGTATCCGTCGCCATCAGGATAAAAATTTAACATTGCAGGGTGCACTTGACCTGCCAGTATATCTAGGTATCGCATGGCTGTTTGTTTACTTTCGAGGAACAAACATCTGGGCACCGACAAAACATGTGAAATATCATGATAACATAACATAACACTCCAGGGTCCCCCGTACATTCAAATGCAAATCTCAAAGGTTTCTAACTCATCGGCCAGTGGGTGTAGCTACACCAGCTTGACTCGATGGCCTGAAGTAAAAGAAAAACGATTTGGCAGTGGATGGTTCATGTTCTCTTGCGAAATTATATGTTCCACCCTTCGAATCAACATTTTGCATTTAAAATTCGAGCAAAGCCGGTCGAAACAGCTAGAGTTCAATAAACGATTGTCACTAATACCTCTCTTGTGTACCTTCAAATCTTCTGCCATTCCAACGACTTTCCCTTGACGTTTGTAGCTATGAGTTCATATGTAATTTTCATTAATTTAGATGTGATATACCCAGGGGCGCCCCAAAAATAAATTTTTTGGAGGACGGAAACTTAATTTGCCAAATAGAACTCCAAATTGTGCAGAACGATGATAATTTACCGAAATGGAACTCCAAATTTTGCCAAATGATAATAACTTTGCCGAATCGTCAGACAAAATTTGCCCCATGATGATAATTTTGCCCAATTTTCAAACAAAAATTGACGAATAAGGAAATTTTTAACAGGTTAACAGTAACTTCCCATAGGGGTGACCACAGGGCACCCTTGTATATACCTCCCGTAAAACTTGTTTTTTTTTTTTTTTTCTGTATATTAGTTGAAGAACGTAAGGCGTTTAAGCAAGACACCTATACCATGATATATTAACGGACATGCTAAGAATAAAATGCGCATGAAGATTTTGTTCTGCATTTCGCATAACCATCACATAACGTTTACGTAACGTAAGTGAATGGTTAGCGAGTTAAATTTGTCGTGTCGAAACTGTAGGCGGTATGAATCGCTTTCATTATCTGTTGTTCGGAGCGGGGTATGAGGAAGGGGTTGGATGGAGGTCGGGGTCGACACTTTCTTCCTCGCAGAAATGGGAACAACCGTTGGAGCAGACGAAAAATGAAAAATATTTTACTGGTAATAATCGTGCGCTGTCTTTTGCCCCGAGGACGACGGAAAAGGGGGAAGATGCGATAAGGGGGGTGGAAAAAAGAGGACGATTTGTCTGCGTTTTTGAGGACGTGAGCGTAAAAGATATTTTCTCCAACAGGGAAGTTTAAAAGTTTATGTTGTTTTGCTCGCTAAACACCAACACCAATTATTTTTAAGCTAGAAAATCGCCCGTCAAGGTATGAGGGTGAAAATTTCTTCTACCTTTGAACGAAGCCATTGCCTGTTTGGTGATTTTTCGATAGTTGAAATTGTAACCCCAACTCCAGTAGATTAACCCTTAACTCCAGTAGATTGTATTAATTGTTTTCGTTTCTTCATTCCCCTGAAATGATGTCTTACCAGTGAAACAGTAAAGTTACCGGATCGATTTCAGCCTCGTCACAATAAAGCCTTTCCCTGAATGTTAAACATTATCAAAACACATTATTAAATTATCATGCCGTGGCGCGAGTTTCATTGTTGAAACTCGCGGGTAACTCGATCATTGGCCATTATTTATATGAGATTCTTTTGTGTCGGCAATTTTTCTTTTTTTTCTAACTTTATTTCTCTTATGAGGCAGTGAGAATTAAAGAGATGTAAGTGCCAAAACTAAAAATTTTGAGATAATTAGTTCCAATGTTAAGAGAACCTCTTCTCTATTATGGAGCAAGAGAGGGTACTAATAGCTCTGATAGGTGCTGCTATACAGCAAAATTTAGAAAAATTTCAATGAAAGCATACCTGAGTCTGAACTTTAAACGCGTTTTGCTCTTTTTTGCAAAAGTATGCGCAGTAAGGAATTTGTAAACAGAATCATTTGTAATTTACTTTGTGGGATATCATTCATTTCGCAGAAGATAAAAGTACTTGGCGATAACAAATATCGGTTAGTAATAGAGCTAAATATTAAGAATTGTTTTAACTTTTCCAAATTTGGGGATTTGGCTAAGAGGTCAAAAACACCTGCTTCGAGAGCTGCCTTTACGTAGTAAAGCGTTACGTAGTAGCAGTTGGCCGGTTCGACTCCCGCTTTCGTAGTGGTTGTATAATTGCCATTTTTTCGAGATGGAAATCTTTTCTGTGTTATTTTTTTCAGTAAAGCAAAGCACCATGTTCACAGTCCTCTGCTGTAAGTGAAGCTGGTTAGCTTCTTTGTATAGTACATGGTCAGTATGTTATATGTTGTCCACGTCGGAGGGCTCTAGAATCCGTAATATTGGTTCGCATGCGAGGAAATTTGAACTTCAGACAATTCAAATGGTGAACTTGACATTCATAAACAAAATGCTTTCGGTCAAAGACCACCGATAGGTGATGTTGTACGCAGAATAACATTTAAAGTGTTGTAAATTTTAAACAGCCTTAAAAAATCAGCATAAGACTGCTGGATATGGCCCCCGTACCAGCAACTAGCTGGGGTTCTATTCAGAAGTTTTAACCTTGATTTTTTTTTAAAGACTTTTGTTATTTATAAAGCAATAATTTTTTACTGTGTACAGCGCCACCTATCAGTGGTATTTTAAGCAAACATTTTTATTCAATAAATATCAAGCGCTTCATTTGGATTATCTTTATTTCAAATTTCATCGCATTCGGACCTACAGATCCGATCCTAGAGTCCTCTGAAGTGGGCAATGTTTTTCTTGCTGACCCCATATAAGCAACTAAATAGCATAATTGAAAAAAGAAAAAACACTTTACCCATGCTAACGTTAACCCGTGTAACCCCGTTTTTTCCCTTCAACAACTGTCGAAGTTCCTTTTTTTTATTCTCGTATGTTTTCGTAGAAAGCAGGGCCACACTATTTGGTTTTCTTTCGTGCTTCTAGAGAAAATTACAATGCTTAACTTGGATTTTTTTCGGTAATGTCCTTTTACGTTTGCTTTTCCAATTCTTGTCAGTCTTCAAATATTTTGAATCGAGCAAATGAGTGAACATGATTCTAACGCAACCATTTCCAGCGCTGTTTTATTCAGAAATTTAGCATAATCAATATCGCTACGTTCAAAGTTACGTCACTTTTCTTAAAATTATTTATTTTACATCATATTTCTCACGTGGCTTAAAGCGACCCTGAATGACAGGACATCTTTTAACCAGTTTAATAATTCATTTAAATAGTTTATAAATATTATTAACTTTGGTAAACTAGACAGTAAGCAGTCCTTCAGGAGTTTTCCTTCAGTTTTGTGTCAATAGAGGCAATAACACTCCATTAAAATTTGAGGGAGAGGTCAGTAAAAAATTGAGAAATTATGGGTTAAAGCTATCCTAAGTGACTAACTTTCAACGCCCCCCCCCCTTTTTTTGCCACATATCCAAAAACATAATTATGTAACCGAAAAACATTAAATTCTAGAACCTTCAAGACTAGTCCTTGACAGTAGTAAACATTGGGACTGCATGGGAGTAAAAACGACATGCTATATGACATTCTGTATGACACCGATTTTAACTAGTTAAACATTTTTGTCAACAATTATCAAAAAATGCATTTCGTTTTTCTGTTAAGTTTATGTTGAAACGACGTTCTTGAGAGTATTCATTGTTTGAAATTATATTTAAACAATTTAAACACGAAAATCTGTGGAAATTAAATTTCAGTTTGCTGTAGGGGACTTTCACATCCCCGTTCCCTGTTCATATTATGCATACAGTGCCGGATCTTCGATTTTTCAGAGCCTGGGCAAATCTTGAAGCAGCTGCCCATACAACGAAAAAAACACATGAGTAGGGGGAATTTGCCCACCCCCTCCCAGGGTAAGGGCTTGTTCCCCCCTAGATCTGGCACTGTGTGCGTAGATGTTCCCGAGGGACTCCCATCTGGTATGTCACGTCAGTGACAGGAACAGGGGACACTCGGGGGTAATAATGTGCGTAGAAATTTCATCTAGCATTAATTGAATACGAAAAAACTTTGAAGCATGAAAAAGTTTACTATAGTCAAGTGCTCACTATAGCGAGGTTCAACTGCATTGGTTTGTGAATTCCTCAGAAATTCTCTCTATAAATGCAGTTTCTCTATAAACGGAGTCAATTGCATCGGAAACTGTTATGGAAGTTTCGATTATTCTTACTGTCGGTTTTCACAGTCGATTTCATCCCAGATTCATCCTTGTCTGACATATGCCGAACAGCAAAAACACGCATGCATAAGAGAGGAAGGCGGAAGTGATATAAACAAGGGTGGTGTCTTTCGAGGGGGGGGAGTGGAGTTTGAATTTGCATCTCAAGACAATGGGTAGAAAGGAAAAAACTGGCGCGAGAACTAGACCACAGGAGGATTTCAGAGGGATGAATTTGTTTTATGAAAGTACGGTTGTTTTCGAGTCGTGCGCTGTGACGTAATCGAAGAAAGTGAAAAAAGTCACGCTTTGACCTTTACTGAAATTATTACGAACTAAAATTGAAGTTGGGAATGAAAATTTCTTTGTGAACAGGTAAAGAGAGCCGTAACGTCAATGAACAGACCAAAACATTGCGGATCCGCTACTTTTTGCGCAGATCAAGACAAAGTGGATCAATGTATAGGCCTTCTAAAAACACAAAAAAAAGGAAGAAATCATACTTAAGAAATTTCTAAAAGGTACTTAGTTGCTAAAATTTATTATAGATATACAAATTTATTATGAAAATACATTTATACTCTTTTGTATCATATTTTTACAAAATCACAAAAGTTTAAAAGTGTTTGACCAAAGCAACTTTGTTAAGGCAATAAATCTCTAAATAGTATAAAATGAAGGTTCCAAAAACCGTCTGTGTGTTTAAACGAGCAAAACTCGAGAACTACCCGGCCGATTTCACCGAAATTTTTACCGTTTGTTCCCTTTAGCACCAGTCCCGACGAACGAGACAGAGCTTCGTTTGTTCCAAAATAAAATGTGAAAAAGATTTTCTAGCTTGTCCAGTAAATGTAGCAGCGAGAGACTAAAGCTGCTACATTTACTGGAATTAATTAAGAAATTTGTAATTACATACTAAATTAATTAAGAAAAATTTAATGTCATGAATGTTTGTATGATATGTCTTGAAGGTGGTGTCTCTATCTTGGAGGGTGGTGGGCCTGGGGTGTTAGCCCTCGAATCTAAAAAAATTTTCAAAAGGGGTCCTTCGGCTAAAAAGTTTGGAGACCTCTGAAATAAAGCATTATGAGTGAAACAGTTTAAAAAATCATTCCAATAAAATTAGTAAAATAATTGATCTTCGTAAAACATGTCATTTTCGTTGAATTGCTCTTCACCAAAATTAGAGGCTCAGTGAAAATTCATTTTTTCAGACATAAAATGCGTTTTCTCATAAAAGCCGTGATTTTTTTTTTTTTTTTGACTGGAACATTTGCGTGGCTGCAGCTGAACGATATTCAACTGAGGTGTGTGTTTTTACTGAAAATGTTTTTTTTCTGAGGGTTAGGGGGATTTCTATTTGTTGTAACTATAACACATATTTCAATAAAATTCATTTTTCTTCGGAGGAAGCATATATTTTCCTTTTGTTTTTATTACACTAAGCATAAAGAGTTCAATTAAATTCTTTATTATTCGGGTTGGGAGACTTTCACTTGATTCCGATTCAGTAATCAAGATTGCTTATTGTAGTCATTATGCCCAATGCCTGACGTTTGATTCCTGCATTGTACTAAATTAAATAAATAAAATTTATTTAATTTTTTAAAAAAATGATGTAATGTCTACAAAATTGCAAAATTGATTAAAATTATTTTTTTTAAATAATCCCGGAATACCGTTCTATAAAATAGTTTGAAGTTGAAAATAAAACAATGATTTTGAATGAGTAAAATTAAAGTTAAATCACAGGACAAAAAAAAGTTATAATTAAGAAATTAAATGAGACAGAGATAATTAAATAAAATTAATATCATTCAAAAGAACGGCCGTTCATTTTTTAGGAGATCGTGCTGCATTGTTCATTTTAAGGAGTCGTTCTTTTAGACCTGTTCGTTCATGAACGACACATCCCTAATTCAGCAGAATATCAACAGGTTGTTGGGCAAACTTCGAGGGATAATGCCTCAACATCCCAAAGAGCTTCAAGAGCATATTATGAAGCAATCATTATTTGCATGCAGCAAAGCTTGTTTAATCCTCACGAACTTTTTGTTAGGAATGGAAACAATATATCATTTTTCGAGACACCGTTTAAACAAAGGTGGAGGAATTATATCTTACAGGAACGGCAGTTGAAATGGAAAACGAAATGCCAGCAGCTCCCAATGCGCCTCGGTTGAGAAACAGTTGGCGAAAAACCTGGAGGGAAGGACACGCGACAAACCACCCCACTTTTTGCTCTGATAATCTTCAGAGCGCTTTCCATTTCTTCGATCGACACGCTTTCTCGACGATAAGTGATATTTATTTAAATGTAAATACGTCACAACGCAAACAGGCCGATTCGCTTTTCCATGGGTCACTCTTGTTCATTCGCGCCATTCGCGGATGGGGGGGGGGGGGTCCTGAACTTTTTTGGGAGGGCGAAAATTCACAATTTGCAGAAAGAAACTCTTAATTTGGCCGATTGTTGATATTTTTGCCAAATAGAATTCCAACTTTCTCCGAATGATGACAATTTTGTCGAATAGAACTCTACGTTTTGTCGAATGACGATAATTTTGCCGAATCGTCACACACAATTTGCCAAATAAGGTAATTTTGGGAAGGTCACAGTGACCTCTCGTGGCTTCCCATCAGGGCGCCACTGTTCATGGAGAATATTGTTGTAGTGGAACCTTGTAATTCCGAATCTCTGTAATCTGTGTAACTGTTTAATCTGAACATCTATATCGTACGGTTAACTCAATACGAAGAACCATTTGCATGTTATTACACCGAGATGATTGGGGGAACTCGTATTGTGGTTTGCGGATACGCTCCAAGAGAAAAGGTGGCTTAGGATCAATATTGTTTTGACAAAAAAAAAACTGTTATTTCGGTTTGGGGCGTCACCCTGTGTCCCTCCCCAACTACAGCACTGGCGGAAACGTCAGGAAAAAGTAGTGGCAGAGATAGGTCTAAAAGGTAAAGTAGTGGCAGAGATAGGTCTAAAAGGTAAAGTAGTGGCAGAAATAGGTCTAAAAGGTAAAGTAGTGGCAGAGATAGGTCTAAAAGGTAAAGTAGTGGCAGAGATAGGTCTAAAAGGTAAAGTAGTGGAAGAGATAGGTCTAAAAGGTAAAGTAGTGGCAGAGATAGATCTAAAAGGTAAAGCAGTGGCAGAGATAGGTCTAAAAGGTAAAGTAGTGGCAGAGATAGGTCTAAAAGGTAAAGTAGTGGCAGAGATAGTTCTAAAAGGTAAAGTAGCGGCAGACATAGGTCTAAAAGGTAAAGTGCAGTTGTACAGGCGTTTTCAATCTGAGCGCCGTGGCAACCTGGAGTGCTGCAGAGGCAAGGAGTGCCGCAAAGTGTCAATATACGTGCATAAAAGAGAGGGACTAGGGTGTCGTGAAAATCTTAAATTTTTCAAAGGGTTCAGTGAATCAGAAAAGTTTGAGATTCCCTGAAGTAGTCAATGGAAAACATTTAGGTGGTACAAATAGTTCAAAATGGTGTACTAAATCAGATGAACGTGGACATGGTTCATAATGTCACACTGATGCTCAAAGCTATCACAATTAACACTTTTGCAAATAACAAAACTATAAGTGCTATTGCATTCTCAGCATTCCGCTTCTGTAACATACTTATCATGTCTGCTAATGGAAACGTAGCTCATCTATTGAAATAAATCCAATATAGGTGTCTATATGAGGAATAGGCATTGAGGCAGATGTCATCTGGCTACTTTTATATCAGTAACAATGACCCATAACATCAGAACGTGATGTTATCGATACAGATGTTATCTGTCAACCAGATAACATATGCCTCAATGTCTATTACTCATTTACTGAAGCAAAAACATCACTGGATAGGATAACGGATGATAATGGATCACATTCAAGTGGTCCCATGAATCACTTTCATTATCCCCCAACTCCAAAGGGGATAATAGACGTGAATGTTGATCATCTCTTGGTCATAACAAGAACGCACTCTTTAAAGCCTGCTTTTGCTTCAATAGATGAGTAATAGACATCGAGACAGATGTCATCTGGCTACTTTTAGACCAGTAAGAATGATCCATAATATCAGAATGTGATGTTAATATCGATACAGATGTTATCTTAGAATCAGATGACATCAGACTCAATGTCTATTACTACTCCTCTACTGAAGAAAAAGCAGGCTATAAAGAGCACGTGCCTGATATTATCAAGAGATGGACAACATTCCCGCCCATTAACCCTCACGTCACGTGTAGACATTTTGACGGACAAACATTGGTCTAATTACAAAAATATGTACATACATATTTGCATGGTGCCTTAGAGAATACAAAAAACAATACCTAATTTACGTGGTAAATGGAATAACTTGAAAGTATGTTGCAGTCATTTAGTCATTACCATACACTTATACAATTAACAGCAAATGCTTCTTGCATGAGATTTTTAATTGAGTCAAATTGGTGAGCCGTTATTTTAGCGGCAAATTAATCCGGTGCTCAAGTTGCTACAGTTCACAAACCACGCGCTCGTGCTCTATCTAACTACACGAGTTTCGCAATGGACGCCCCCTCCCTCCCTTGGCACTTTTATTTCCGTATTGGCGGAACTAATAGCAAAAGTGTTTCGGAGTTTTCTTTTATCATCTCGATCACTGAATGATTCTTCGCTCTCGAAAATCGTTTTCCACCCATCACCACTTTCACGATCGAGTGCGCGGGCTGATTTCCGATTTGTCAGATTGAGTTTAGTTGTTCGACGACTGCCTCGCTTCGGTGGGCTCCCTGCTGAAACACTTTCCTAAACGAAGGGCTCCATTTCGCTTAACGAGAATGGAACTAGCCGATTCACGAATAAATTCCTTTCCTGTTAAAGATCTAAGATTACGCACCCATTTTCAATGTTCTGAGAAAGACAAACTTAACTTCTGATTTTTTTTTCCCTTGTAAATTACAAATGAGGCAGTGAGAAGCAAAAGGATGCAAGTAGACATTTTCAAGTTTTGAGTAAAACGCGTATAAAGATTACATCCTAGGTAAGCTTCAACTGATTTTTTTTTTTTTTTTATCATGCTATACAGCAGCACCTACCACGGCTACTAGTACTATCTCTTTCCCCAAAACAGAGTAGGGGTTCGCCTACCATTTGTACTGGTTATCTCCAAATTTTTAATTTTGCCACTTGCATCCCTTTGCTTCTTACTACCTCAAGTGTAAAGACCCTATTTCTCTGCGTTGCCTCTGCAGAAATAAATATGTACAAAAATCTTGAATCCTTAAAATATATTGAACTACAAGGTAAACGATAACAGAGAGAGACAGAGAGAGAAAAAGTGATGTTGTATATAGTATGTATAGAAGTGATTTTATCCGTACAAGATATTTCCAATGCTTTTTAAGAAACTTGAAGAGCAATTCAGGATTAGTACATGAATTTATGACAAATTCGAATAGGAATACGACGAGCTAAATTTCTAAAAGGAATTTTTACAACTTAATTTTAAAATGAAATTGTGATAGCTTTGCAGCCGCTGTCTAGCTGCTATGTGTAGAACGATTACAAGCAAAGCTTTTGCTGTAAATATGTATAATTAAAAGTTCATTGTGAAGTATGGCTTAGTAGTTAGAAAATCTGTTATGATAAAGTCTTGCACTAGAAAATTAACTAAGATAACACGTGGACGGAAAATATGGAAACCTATTGTTCTATTCAGTGACTTTCAAACTGCGCGTTCCATGAAACACTTACTCCTAAGTACATTTTTTCACTTCTACGAATCAAAATAAAATTCGACCAAAAAATTAAACCATTTATGCTGGTTGACTACACTTTAAGAACAAAAAAATAGCAAGAAGGATTTTTAAATGCGGATATCCTCACATAAATAATAGCCGATGATAGAGTAACCCGCAAAAAATTATTTTTTTTTTTGGCAACGCAAGCAACAAACCAGCTGTTAAAGTTATCCTCATATAAATAATAGCCAATGATCGAGTAACCCGCGAGTTTCAACAATGAAACTGCGCCACGGCATGACAATTTGATAATATGTTTTGGTAATGTTTAACATGCGGGGAAAGGCTTTATTGTGACAAGGCTGAACACGATCCGGTAACTTAGCTGTTTTACTGATAAAACTGTATCATTTCAGGGGAATGAAGAAACGAACGAATGGTCAACAATGAACGCTACCTATTGGAGTTTAGAGTTAATCCACTGGAGTTAGGGTTACAATTTCAACTACCAAAATATCAATTACCAAACAGGCAATGGCTTTGTTCAAATGTAGAAGCAATTTTCACCCGTCGTACTTTGATGGGCGACTTTGAGTTATGAATAAGGCTTTAAGTATAATTTTCAGTTTTCGTACCAACCTTTTGAAGGTTGTTTGCATGTTGCAGATGTTACGAAAAAAAAATCTTCACCATGCAACTAGAAGTTGGACATAGATTTCAATCTTCAAATGTCCAAAGAATGTGGGTCATAGCGTATCAGTTCCAATTGGTTAAACATAAACAGATTACTAATGTGCCCACTCTGAAGCATTATTCTTGATCAATCCAACTAGGTAGCTCTCAGACGTTCGTTTTCCATTACATCTAATGGTTAGCGAAATCTCATTGCACAAAAGGCCTCAGACAAGAAGATTAATTCAAATCTTGTCCAGAGGTCTGTTTCAATTCAAAAGGGATCTTCTTCGCAGTGACCTTTAGTAGCTGTTACTTAGCCAACCGAAATGCTGGAGGAAATCTATCTCCTCGTAACTATCAGAATAGAAAATATTTTAACACGAGATCTGCCGTTTCGCCATCCTCATTCAAGAGCATGATCATCACCGAAAGGGGTCAGCGCTTTTGGGAAATCGTCTGCAGCCCATTGTTCTCGTCCTTTCCTCATTTGACCCCGAGAGCGGGATATCCACTGACCCCCGGAAAAAAAAGTTGTCTGCAACGAGGAAAAGAAGATGCGCTCTAGCGAGGGTCGAGGTCGATAGAATGGTAGAGGGGAGGGGGGATTCTAATTTGGTGAAAAGTCGAATCATTATCATTTGTGTTCGAATATCAAAAGAGATTAGCCTAGTTATATTATTGCACGTGAGGGTGATGTCCATCGTGCAACAATGCCATGGAACTAAGAAATGTTCCAATTAAAATGTTCGATTCTAAAAAATACTTGCAAAATGAGAATCACGTTTATTTTAGTAGACTAGAAAGTCACGGGTGAAAATTGCTTCTACGTTTGAACGAAGCCATTGCCTGTTTGGTGATATTTTGATAGTTGAAATTTTAACCCGACTCCAGTGTATGACCCCTAAACTCCAGTAGGTAGCATTCATTGTTGACCACTTTTTCGTTTCTTTATTCCCCTGAAATAACAGTCTTACTACTAAAACAGTTAAGTTACCAGATTCAGCCTAGCTTTGTCACAATAAAGCCTTTCCGCGCATGTCAAATATTACCAAAACATATTATCAGATTATCATGCCGTGGAGCGAGTTTCATTGTTGATGACTTCAGGAGCGTTACTCGATCATTGGCTATTAGGGGAAACCCGGCTAAAGTGAATACCCCGGGCAAAGCGAATTTGGCGTATAACTCCCAAATAATTAGTTGGCCGGCAACCGCGTTGTCATAGCCACGGTCGCCTGTTGCCGCTCCGTGTGCGGCCAACACGTTGGGACAAGTTCGTCTCACGCGACGCCAGTGAGTGAACAAAGTATGTTTTGGAGAAAAAAATATTAGTTTACAAAGGGGTCTTTCCATGCGAAATGAGCAAATCAGCTGTGGCTGACATGTCACAGATTTCAATGAAAATTTTTATTTAGGTAAACCATACATATCTATAAGGGAATGCAAAGTATGGAAGTTTAAAAACTGTTTGTTGCTTTGTTAGTGAAATTAGAAGTTGATGCTGACGCTAAGCCTAAACTTTCAGAGTCCATTGCTACCAGTTTGTGACTCAATAACTCCATAAGTTATAAACGTACACTTAAAAAATAAATATTTCCGCATTCTATAAATAATTCTCTATTGAGAAAGAGCAAAGTAAAATTTATTCCGATCTTTTTTTGAATCTGAGATATTAACAAAGATTGAATGCCAATTTACTTCAGATTTTAAATCACTCTTCTAGCTCTTTTAATAAAAAAATAACAGTAAAAATAATTCAGATTGAAAAATTATCTATAACTAACTATCTGCTCTAATTTAGTAACTGTTTATGAATTTTTTGATGACGAAATTGTACTTTAAAAAATCGAAAATTTCCAAAAATTTCATTTTTTCCTCTGTTTCAGATGTGTTTTTGAAGATGAGGGAATGCTCTAAATTTACTCAATTTTTTTACGTAACATATTGAAGTGTCTTTTAGATGCTACTAAATTTTAATCATTGGTATCAGCGTATTTTTGTTACTAGAGTAACTTGAACTAAGCTAAAATTTCATTAGTTACTTCTTTTTATTTTGAAAGATTAGCAAAATTAACCATTTCTTTCGTGTTTCATTTTCTCAAAAGCATGTTTATGAAGTACAGTCTGAAATGTACATTTTTTTTAATTGAAATAAATGTTAGTTTTACTTGCTTTTGCATCATTTAGTCGTTTATCTAATTCTTTGAATTCTCGTAATTTCACATAAGGGTCAATCCATACAGGTTCCATAGTCACTTTCCTATGCCGGGCTGATGAGTGCTAATAAGCACGAAACTGCAGTCCTCGGCTGGAAATGACTGAGCTGGCGGTGTATTTCACGTACTCATTCATGTTCAAATATTTCTAAGTTATCAAATTAAAATAATTATTTTGAAAATTACAGTATGTTTTTTCAGTATAATGTATTACATAGGGCACAATATACGTAATTTAGGAAGGTGCCATGACGTTTTCACACTTTTTATTTCTGTTTTAGTGTGTGAATTGACTGGCAAAATTGCTTAATTTCAAAGACCTGTATCTTTTTTTACAAACCAAATACAAAAAACAATATGTATAACATGTATAGTACTTGAACGGAGTATTCAATTGACCAGGAAATTTTATTTAAAATTCTATCCCCTTTTGGTTTATAGGGATCTAAAAATGTCATTTTCGTCATTTTTCCGATTTTTGAGGGGCTAATCTATAAGGGGCATCTATAAAGGGCGCACAAACACACAGAAACAGTTACATATTCTTTTTAGCATGGTTCCAGTGATTAGTTTTTGTTTTATTTCAATTTGTGTTTCCGTCCCCTACGTAAGTTATCCCCCTTTGAAATGAGTAAAATTTTTACATTTGGTCTTGAACTTTAACCTGTTGCCATTATTTTAATTATTAACTTACAGCTACGTAACTCAGCATATAAGACTATTAACTTATGCACTTTAACATCAAAGCGTTAAATTAACTGTCATAAATGTAATTCAAATAGATTTCGGCCAAAATGCAAAGGTCTCATTTTTGACTACGAAAATCACTTTTGATGACCTCTAAAAATCAAAGGTTCAGTTGAGAGAAAAAATAAAAGTGGTTTTAAACATATTTCATATGCAGCTTTTAGGAATATGAATTTCAAAACAAAAATTAAAAATGGTCGAGCGCACCCATCCGTTGAAATTGTATGGATTGACCCATAAAACAAAAAAAAGCTATTTTTCTGAATTTTAATTTTACGTTTGGAAAGCAAAAACCAATTTCGAGTTTCTTCAAGCAAATAGTAGAAACACAGCTCTATATTCTTGTAAAATTTTAAAGTTGTCGGAATTTTCCCTCATTTGAATTTTTGTGTGTATGTGAAGGGGAAAATCATCATTTTACAAAATGTCACCAAGTTTTAAACTGATTTTGAAGACAAAGGAATTAAAATATAACTTCAAAAGTAACGTATTTCTTTTATGATACTTAGCACATTATTGGGTATTAATTTCATCAAAGCTAATGCATTCCTTAAAGATTGAGATTAAAAAATAAAATGCTTAATTATGAGAAAATTGAAATATTTTCAGTTAAAAGTTAACTATAATATCTTTGAAAATTTTACTGATATCAGATTAATTACCCTACTCCATAGATTACAACAACATATAACTTTTTATGTTTTCATTAAATAGTTAATAAGATACAAGCCTTCAAAAGTGCAACATTTAGCATTTATGAGAATGCTGTTCAATTTGACCAATTTTCAATCGCATGTAACTATTAAAATAAAAAATTTCAAGCAAAAATATTTTAGATATTTTTATATAGGCATAAAAGGAACCTGTATACCAAATTTCATAAAAATCTGTTCCCATGCAGCCACCACTTTTTTGCAAATTTTGCTCATTTCGTGTGGAATGACTCAGCGGTTAGTGTTTCATTTATAACTTTAATACTATTTGTGACATGTTCTTTGTTATGAGTAGGATTTGATGTACGATTATGTAGATTTCAACTATCCGCTGACGACGAGTTTAGATGCTCTGGTTTTTTAGTAATTTTTAGTAACCTCAAAAATGTACCTGAAGGGCAAAGCGGATTGGGCAAAATGAATACCATATTCACTTTGCCCGGTCATGACACGTCACTTCATCCGAACCTGGAAGTCCTTCAATATTAAGATCTCAAGACAATAGTACCATTGAAGACCGTCTTTATACTCCCATGGGATCTGAAACAACAGAATAAGTCCAAGGCAATGATGTTCCCGCAACTTCATCTAAATCTGAAAGTTCTACGAACTACTACAGTCCTTCAGTTTTACTACCTATTCCTCAGCCTGTAAAACCAATAACAACACGTAAATAAAAACTACAGAGATCTACACTCCAGGCAAGTACTCCAGTAAAGGACAATCGAAGACAAAAATTTGAAAAATCAAAAAGGATTGTCATGAAGTAAATAGATGATGTTTCGACTAAAGCTTCTCAGAAGACTATTAAAAAGACCAAGTACCAAAAAGACTAATCAAAAATCTCTACTACAAAATGTAGGACTGTATAAGAGAATGATAAAAAGAAGGAATTAAAGAAATTTGATGATGTAAGGTGTACTTTCTGTGATGAAATGTTCAGTGAAGAAGCTGATCAGCCAATGGAAAACAGGATACAATGTCATATTTGTACTGATTGGTGTCATAAAGAGTGTTCAGCATTTGAAAATGGTAATGATTTTGTTTGTGATAACTGCAATGATTAGTATTGTAGCAGAAAAATGTTTTTTTTTTTTTTTTTTAATATACTCCTAAATTTCGGATGTTGCCTTTTTTAAAAATTTCTTTGCTTGTTACACGAATTACTGCAATAATTAGTATTATAGAAAATTGCTTTTTAATATGAGCCTTTAATTTTCAATGCTTATTTTATTCTTAAGGTCAGTTTCTTTGTTTGTAATAACAACAATAATTAGCACTGCAGCAAAAAAAGTTTTTAAATATGTTCCTTTTATTTTCTACGTTTTTTTTATTTTTAAGTTTAATTTCTTTGTTTGCAATAACTACAATAATTAGCATTGTAGCAAAAAAATGTTTTTAGGATATGTTCCTTTAATTTTCGATGGTTATTTTATTTTTAATGTTTAGTTTCATGACAAATAATGTTGCTGTTCGCTTTGCCCTAGTAACGAATCCACTTTACCCGGGCTATTGGGCAAAGTGGATATTCATGCCATTGTTGAAAACTGGCCTTATAGCTAATAGTGTAATTAATATTAAGGACGACTGTTATTGCATTACGCAAGTGCATTAAATGAAGACTGGTTATAAACATTTGTTTCAATTTCTAAAGTTATAACTAAACGACAGTAATCAAGAAAAGCTTAAGGTATTCACGTTACCCGGGTTTCCCCTATATATATAGTATGAGGATTTTGACATTATGAAAGAACGGTGAGCAGACTTTGGTGACCATAGCTGGAGTCAGTCAATATTTTCCCCCGAACTAGGCCTGTCATTTAAAGGTCAGGGGAGCTTTGAAAAATATGTTTTTTTTTTCTTTACATGTAAGTGGGTGTAGTTTTGTTGTTTTGTTTTCCGGTACAATTTGCATTTTCACCCATTGCCCCCACATCCCTGTACTAATTCAAAATGACGGGCCTGCTTCAAGCTCGCCGTCGAACTACTAGTTCGTGTTCCAAAAATAGTCAAATAAAGTCTTGCATCTCAGTCCCAGGTAACTGTTTTCATATATTCAATTGTGAAATTCCTCATCAACAAAGAATTTCAATCACTCAAGTTCAAACCATGTGCGGAAAAGAAAAAAAACGAAATCTACACAGAAAAAGTTTGATGAACTCCTATAGCATTCAAATGTTCAATTTCTTTGCTTGATTTCTCAAAATGGCTTCTAATATTTTTCACAATGTTTCTTTTGCAAAGGTAAAAAGGAAGAAAAGAGATTGTCGCCGTAGCTTTTCAAATAAGTAAAATAAGACAACATATTTCTCTTTAATATCTCTATTAACTTTATCATTAATAATTGCTATCAGACTTCAATTGTTCCTTCTTGTTTATATTTTTTGTGTAAGGTAGACCGGAGGATTGCCGCCACCTGGGGAAATGCCGTCATCCCTGATATTTGAGACAAGGAAACCGGTTAGCCGGCCTGACAGCTCCTGACCTGTAGCGAACGATGTAGCACCAATGCCCTGAGTCGATGGCAGTCATTGCGCGCCTTGTTTTGTTCTTACGGTGACGAACGTTGTTTTGAAGAAGTTTAATCTTATTTTTCCATTTTGAATAAGCTGAGGCATGTACCTTTATATGCTACAATGCCTGCATTTGCTATGACTGACCTTTAACTAGATATCTTGGCCTATATTTTAATCAACAATATTGATCACTTCCGTTTGTTTTAATGCCTTTAATCTACATTTCTTCCATCTTGTCGGATCGGGGTTATGACGCCACCTCTCCGAGAGTAATGCCGCCATGGTGGCGGCTTTACCCCCGAAAGCATATTTCCACCGTATAGGTCAAAAGCAATTTTTTAAAGGAACGAAAATGCGCTCTTGTAAACTGTGCTAAGTAAAAAACTTAGTTAAGAGAAATTCGTCTTAATAGAAGAAACTGGTGAAGAAAATAATATTGTAAATGCGAGCAATACGACTGAAGGTGAGTTATTGGATGTAGCATCTTGCTCATCAAGGCCCGTTCAGGAAGTGCCTCAAAAAACGTTTCTTCAATCGCTGGAAAAGTTTTCACCAACTCCAAAATTGGCAGCAGAAAGGGTACAGGAAAGTTCTAAAAGTAAAGGCCACTCGTCAATTCTAACGGGAACCCCAATGAAGGCAGTTTTGGAAGAAACAGTAGTTAAAAGGCAGAAAAAGACATTGAAAAAGAAACAAGCCGAAAGAAAATCTGCAGCAAAGGTTTTGGGAATGTATATCACAACTGAATCCAAATGCAAAGAAAGAGAAAGCAGTGATAACACGGCAAAAGAAAATGAATAAATCTGTTAAGAAAAGGTGCAAGCGACTTTTTAGTTTAGAAAACTCTTCAGATGAGGAGGACATCGACGTCAAAAAGTTTCGTGACGACGACGAAAATGATGACCTTTTTGATCCAAGCGATCGAAACTTTGTGCAACTTAGTTCTATATTGCTTTGTGCGAACGAACTGGGAAACAGATGCACTTGCTGTAGCAAGTGGGTGCATTCAGAGTCTAGCGATGCTGAAAAGGCTGTAAACTACATTTGTGATTTTTGTAAATTTTAAGAAAAGCAAATGAATTCAAAATACTGTTTTTTCACTCGTATAAACTAAAAATATCATTTCTTTTGCTTTTCAATTCCTATATTTTACATTGCTAATTACATATAGGATTTTCAATAAATTTTCCTTCTTAGTCTATTAGTCATATTGACTAGTGGTGGGATTACTCCATGTCCATGGTGGGATTACCCCAGCTCCCTGAGTAATGCCGCCACAGTGCAGAGGTTGAAAAATTGATGTTTTATGACTATTTGTTTTGTAGATTTATTAATAACAAATTTTGTATACATTCTTAAGATGACGTACAATAATCAAAAATTTTGATCTAGCTCATAAATACGATTGTGATGGTGATAAAAGTTTAAGTTCCTTAACGTGGCGGCATTTCCCCCGGTCAACCCTATCAAACACTATTCCATTATCTCCTTAATGACCCTTCACACTAATCTTCTGCAATTTGAAACGCATTTTACTCTGATCCTTCAATAACCATAACGATAATTCTTTAATACTTACAACTCCTTCTATTCTGTCTCCATTCGATAATTAGCCATTTTCAAATTATTCTTCTCTTCTCCTTTAATATGTTATAAGAAATTATCACCAAGGTTATAAGTTATTTTACCGCACTTTCTGGGTGGTAAGCCTCGACTCATGCGTGTTGAAAAGTTAAACTCTAACGACTGCGGCTTATATGCTGATGTGACGTATGCGGTGGAAAATTAGCATTCAGAGACGTCTCGAGATTGTTCAAAAAAATAATAAAGAAGTCCTAAGAAATTGCAAATAATGGTGTTTACTTTGTGAAATTTAATTAAAATTTCAACCGTAATTGTTCATTTTCAAGAAGTCACATCATAACTATTTTAACAATATATTATTTTATATAGTTATTTTCATTCTTATTAGTTTGGGGAAAATTATAGCATTTTTGCCGTATTTTAAAATTTTAAAAATAACTATAATTTTTACAAACATTTTACAGGAGCATTTTTGAAAATGCTAGTTAATTACTAATCTATCCTGAAACTAATTACAAAATTATAATTACAATGCTTCTAAACATAGTTTTACGAAACAGGAACTCCGAATATTTTCGGATACCTCAAAAACTGCCTCAGATAGTGTCAAAAATAGTGATCTTTAACGAATATTTAAACTCACTTCAGATTGATTGTTATCTTTACTAATAATAAAGCTGTGTTTCTGGATGTTTGGATCTCTGTTACGTGCATAGCGCCTAGACCGTTCGGCCGATTTTCATGAGATTTGGCACAAAATTGATTCGTAGCATAAAGGTGAGCACCTCGAAGCGATTTTTCAAAAATTCGATTTTTTTCTTTTTCTGTTCCAATTTTAAAAACATTTTACCTAGTAAATTATCATAACATGTCCGAGCAAATTAACATAACGTGGACGAGCAAATTACTATAACGTAGATGAGCAAATTGCCATAACAAGGGCGAGCAAATTAACATAGCAAGCTGGAGAGAAATTCATCATCCATTATTTTTAAATATACAGGCGAACCAAATTACCTTTTAATATTTTACTACGGCCGAAGTGGGCGGGTACCGTCGTGAAGTAAAGGATGTTTTTTTCAGAGGTATAGAACTTTAAGTTGGGAACACTGTTTGATCTGTGGGCCATTTTGATAGTTGTCACTTGTTTTGTGTTTAGTTTGGTTTTCCATTTCATCATGAATAGACAACAGGACGGTGCAACATGCCACACAGCGCGTGTTACAATTCATTTATTGAAAGAAACTTTGGGTGAACGAAGAATTGGTCTGCGAGTCCATGCGATTTAACTACGCTGGGCTATTTCTTGTGGGGCTGTGTGAAGTCTCAGGCCTACACCGATAAACCACATACGATTGACGCCTTGGACAAGAACATTCGCCACATATCACTCACATACTGCCCCCATTGCTGCAAAAAGTGATAGAAAATTGGACTTCCAGATTAGACGTTCTCCAAGTCAGCCGAAGTGGCCATATACCAGAAATCACATTTAAATAAAAATGACAAAGAATCATCTTTCGAATAAAGCCAAATTCATGGCGATTCATATCATTTAACGGTGTTTTATTCGAACCTAAAATTCTATACCTATAAAAAAACACCCTTTATTATTACACTGAGCGAAAATAAAGAAAACTTCAAAATGGTTCTGACACCATTCTTACTGATTCTTAAACGTGAAATGACCCTTTGAATCGAAATACGATCACCGTTTTCCCCCCATCACGTCCCACTTTTTGGAAATAGCTTCCCCTCCCTCCTTTTTTTCGGTTTTCAACAGTTTCATAGCCATTATATTTATTTGGAAGGGGAGAGCACATTGTATTAACAATGAACATGCTTCTGAGGGGCTAGAGAAGTGAAAAGTTCAAAAACATCAACATTTGGAGTAAGTTGGAAGACTCACGAGAGTATCTACCCCCCACCCCCCACCGCTCCCCTAACATATTTAAAAGATCATCAAAACCAATCTTCCTTTTCTGCAGATTTGTTTTACAATTTTTTCGCTTTTTTTTTTTTTTTTTTTTTTTTGGCGTAAAATTTAAGAATCAGATTCACTTCAATGACCTCCATATGAGAAAAAAACTTACACGGCGTGAGAAGAAGGGTGGGGGGGGGGGGAAGCATCGCATGTGCAGAGTCACATCACAGATCTTCAGTATAGAAACTTCCCGCATTATTCAACTTACATTCACAGATTTAATGAAACTTAAAATGCACCTAGTTATGCTTATAATGCAGCATTAATGTATTATACGCTTTTATTTCTAGTCGTTCAACATCCCCGTAGAATCACTTCTTGATATAGTGTAAAACAATGGAGACGGTGATTCCCCAGAAATATAAATATGCATTAATACTATGTTATAAGTATGCTTAAGTTCATTTTTAATCTCAATCTTTACTAATAATAAAGCTGAAAGTCTGGATCTCTGTCAGGATGTCTGTGACGCTCATAGCGCTTAGACCGTTAGGCCGATTTTCATGAAATTCGGCACAATATTAGATCGTAGCGTTGTGGGTGAGCACCTAGAAGCAATTTCTCGAAAATTCGATTTTGTTCTTTTTCTATTTCAATTTTAAGCCCATTTTACCCAGCGAATTACAATAACATGGACGAGTAAATTAACATAGCGTATTGGCGAGAAATTCCTCATCCATTATTTGTAAATATACAGGCAAATCAAATGACCTTTTAATTTTCTGCTACGGGCAAAGACGTGCGGGTAATGGTAGTTATATCTATAAATATAAGTTGAATAATACGAGAAGGCTCTTTATCGAAAATCTACGATGCGACTCTGACTAATATGAAAAAATTGTAAAACAACCCTTAGAAGAAAAAAAGATCGGTACTGATAATTTTTTCAACATTTCACCTAGTAGTCCCCCAACTTGCTCCAAATGTTTGTGCTTTTGAACTTGGCACCTCTATGACCCCTCAGAAGAATAATTTTAAAGTTTAATATTATTCTCTTCCACTCAAACCTTAATTAATAATGCCTATGAAACTATCGACAACTGAAAAAAGCACTGTTTATTGCTCAGTGTTTTTTTTTATGTTTTAATGCATGAATTAAAACATTTCCTTGAAAGAAAATTATTTACTGTATTTTGAATTTTAAAAAAATGTCTTTCTTTCAGTAACTAAGCTTAAATGGTTAGAATTCAAAAAAGTGCACTTCAATCATCGTCAGAAGTTTAAAAAAAAACAAGTTGATGTGTCCTTTTTGAAACTAGTTCTAGTTTTTACCATAGACTAATAATAAGAGTAGACCGAGCTATGGCAACTCTTTTGCTGCTCATAAACCAAACCATGTGACTGGTGGATATCCTAGCAACAGCGGGCGTTGATCGTAGTAAGGCCCCTATATATACGAGCCGACGCATCAGCTTAAGATCAGCCTTTTTGGATCGGAGCGCGTGTTTGAGTGGTTGTCTTTTCTGGCGAGTTATCGCGTTGACGATTGTTCACTGTAAGCAATTATTAGTGGCACGCATAGACTAATAATAGGAGTAGACCGAGCTATGGCAACCCTTTTGCTGCTCATAAACCAAACCATGTGACTGGTGGATATCCTAGCAACAGCGGGCGTTGATCGTAGCAGACGATCAACGAGAAATAAAATAAATAGATTTGATGGAACACGGAAGAATGATCTTTTATGGAGCCCGATTTGTAATATTCTAAGTTGTAAATATTTTGTTAATATAGTGAGTTTTTCGTTTAGATAGCATTGTGCATTTTCTTTAGTCAATTTCAATAACTCTCTAAGCAAGAAAAGATGCAAGCGACCAAGAAGAATCTGCAAACGGTAAGATTTTTACCTACAGTTTCAATTTAAGATACCGATTAGTACATTTTTGCGTTAACGCAAAACGTTTACGCCATTTCGTTCACGCCAACGCTGACAGCTCCAAATGAAATAAAAGTTACCGAAAACTGATCAAAAACTATTACTAATGTCAAAATAATGCATAACTAAAAGAAAAACAGTTCAATCTCTGCACCTGGAAGTTTTTTTTAATGAAAACACATTGTCTTAAAATACATGTCGAGTGCCAAACTATAGATAATGCTGCCATCTAGCAACCATGCTGCCAAAGTCTTCGCCAAGCCCTTCCACTAGTCACATGATACATCTATGAACCAATTTTCTTTATCAGCAAGAATGAGAAAGCTCGGTCTACTCTTATTATTAGTCTATGGTGGCACGTGAATTGTTTATAAAATGAAATAGAATTTTCTGCAAATTTGGCGAAATCCGAAACTTTGCTGTGGTAACCCAAGCCGTGCAACAATGAAAAATCCGATCCAAAAAGGCTAAACTTAAGCTGATGCGTCGGCCTGTCTATATAGCGGCTCTAGATCGTAGCAGACGAGAGAAATTAAATAAATAGAGTTGATGGAACACGGAAGAATGATGTTTTTTGGAGTCCGATTTGTAAATTTGTTATTCTAAGGTGTAAATATTTTTATTATATTATAAGTTGTGCATTTTCTTTAGTCAATTTCAATAACTCTATTAGCAATTAAAGATGCAAGCGCCCAAAAAAAAATCGGCAAACGGTAAGATTTTTATCTAAAATTTCAATTTAAGATACCGATTAGTACATTATTGCGTTAACGTAAAACGTTTACGCCATTACGTTCACGCCAACTCTGACGTAGCAGTTCCAAATGAAATAAAAGTTATTGAAAACTGTGATCAAAAACTAAGGCCAAAATAATGCATAACTAAAAGAAAAACAGTTCAATCTCTGCACCAGGAAAAAAAAATTATAATGAAAATACATTACGTCTTAAAATACATGTCGAGTGCCAAACTATAGATAATGTTGCCATCTAGCAACCATGCCGCCGAAGTTTTCGCCATGCCTTCCACCAGTCACATGATGTATCCATGAACCAATTTTTTCATCAGCAAGTCTGGGAAAGCGCGGTCTACTCCTATTATTAGTCTATGGTTTTTACACGTTTCCATTACAAAATGTGTTTTTTCTTTCTAAAATTGTAATGTAGCATTACCATTTTGGATGTATGCCAAGGATTCAAATGCGTGAGTTACATAATACTACACTGATGTGTGCATAAATGTACACAAAATTAATTTTTATCAAAGGCATTTCGGCTTTTACTCGGATATGACGTATCTGAAGAAAATCAACTTTCTAACTTCAGCTAGGGAAGCGTGTAACGTCAAGACTTATCTCCCAGGAAATACGTTACCCATCTAGCTTTTAACATCTTCTTTCAAAGTTTTGAAGTGAAACTTTATATGCATAGCCTTTGAAATTCTGTTTGGCAAACTTTTGTGCGACGAAAGTTTTGCTGTTGCTTTTTGTGTGAAAAAAAAGTCGCACATGCGCTATTCTCGCTTTCTTTTTTCCACGTTGTCCGTGGTTGTGATGAGTACAGCTGTTGGTTGCAACAGAGCATCCGTTGAAACACGTCAGTATAACCAACGCATTTCGAGTTCTGTTTAGCGCTCTCCTTGTTTATAATACACTAGCTGTACCCGACGCGCGTTGCTACGCCAACAAAAAAATACAACATTATACTGATTTTCATGACAATCGGTTGAACGGGGCAGAAGTTGCTACTCTGCAATGCCACCTGGTGGCGAGTGGCTTCAATGAGCATATTATGCACCTTCTCCGCGGAAAAATACATATACAGTACTACCTCCTTTAAGGGACACCTCCAAATAAGGGACACCTCTATTTAAGGGACACTTTTTCTGGTCCCAGTCCCTTTGAATAGGAACCACCATGTATTTGCCTCTCATTAAGGGACACTCTAATTAAGGGACAGTCACAGAGAAAAATTACATATAAATGCATTAGAAATATCGAATTTATTGGAATTCAAGGTTCACTTCTTGTTCAAAAATTAACTGGTAAAAGTTTGTCCTGACATTAACATGAAAATAAACAAACACGTATTCTAAAATTCTTGCTGAGGCCTACATTCATGCTTTTCCTCTCATTAATTTCTTCGTATGGCCTCAGCCCCAACAGATAGTGTGCCGCCCATGACAAGCTTTGTATAGAAAAAGGTAAATGTGATCACACTTTGTTTTGCGTTGTAAATTACGTGACATCAAACAAATCCATGTAACATATTAATTCAAAACTGTAATCTATAAAAATCAGTAACCAATTTTGATGCTACAGAATGTGATAAAAAAAAATTTCCCAGTTTGCATAATTCTGAATTTTATTTAGTAAATATGAAACATTTACAAATCTTAAATGTCTTCAATATCTTAAATATCTTTTATAATCTTAAATATTATTAGTTTATGTTTATTATGAAATTGTACTGAATTTGCATTGCATGCATAAATTCATGTACCTCCAAAGAAGGGACACCTCTATTTAAGAGACAGTTTCTCCAGTCCCCTTAGTGTCCCTTATTGAGAGGTTCTACTGTATATAGCAATTTTCATAATAATCGGTCCTGGTATCAAGTGAAGCCGTGACTATACCAAAATTTTGTACTCACGCAGTTTGCAAGATCAATCAATCGCTAAAAATATCAAATAGAAAAAGTTTTAAATACCCCCCCCCCCCGTTGCATGAAAAGCCATAAAACAATAAAGAAAGAATTTATTTGTTTAAACTCAAGAAAAATGGCAACAGCTAACTTCTTATCAATGAGATCTTTCACGCGAATTAATTTCTGCAGCCGATAATTTTATTCGTATTTATCCAATGGATTGTGACTTAAATTGGAATAAAAAAGGAATTATCGATCGGATTTTTTTCAAACTGGTCTATAAACATTCCCAGTACCAAAAATAACAAACGGTGAAAGTTTCAGTCAAATCTGCCGGGTAGTTTTTGAGTTCATGGATGACATACAGACAAACATTCATTTATATATATACAGATTTTCTGCGAACAATTTTGTTGTAAATGTGCCTGAAACGTCTTGGCCGGGACTCGATCCAGGGTCCGGTGGGTTTGAAGCTCAGAGCTCTGTCAATTGAGCCACTGTAGTTGCCAGTCGAATTGAACTGTTCGGCAACATTAGTATGTGCACGAAAACGATAATTTCCCTTCTAAAGGGGAGTTGGAACTCTAAAACACTTTTTAAAAAAAACCACATAATTTTTCAGTTTTTATGTATTTACAGTATTCAAACCAAGAGCCTTCAAGCGAGACCAAATTCATGTTTCTTTGCATTAAAAGTAACTCAATTTAAATGTTAATGGAGCAGGAATGCATTAAAATTATTAATGCCTATTCACAATTTTACTTTCAAACGCGATTTTCTCAAAACTTCAATTTAAAAAACTAATGTTTCTTTGTTTTCAGAAATTACTTTTCATATTATTTTGGAATCTTCACCACAATTTATTGATATGTTCATAATGATACTGAAGTGATATTTTTCTGAACAACCATTTTTATGGTCAAAATTTTTTTTTTTAATTTATAAAGTAACTATTGACTAAAATTTAATGTATTATGAACTAAACAGAATTTTCTTAAAATTTCACTTTAATAGACTCTTGAATATCTCTTGAAAACGCTGAAAACTTGTTAAGTTTCTATAAATAAAACTTTTTGAGAAAAAGGTACTTAAAATTTAGCAATTTAATATTACACGCATACAGTCGAGTGCCGACTTACGCGAGGGATGCGTTCCAAGACTCCACGCGTAAGTCGAAATTTCGCGTTGTGGAAAAATGTATGCATAAACATTTTTTAGAAACATACCACATTTTTTAGACATTTGAAGCACCCCTCAAAGTGCTTTAAAGCATTCCTCAACTATACATTACAGTTTCTTACATAAAAAATTCAACTTTGACTGTATGTAAAAAAATAAAAAAGCTGTTTTATTCAACATAAAATAGTAAAAATGCACAAAAAGAATGATTGATAAAATAAAACAACACGGTACGTACAGTATGTAGTAATAATAAAATGTCACACTATAATAGTACTGTACAGTAGATACAGTAATACTATTTATGAGTTAAAAAAATGAAGATTTATTCTGCATAATCAGATCGTTATTTTTTATTAAATACATTTTAAAATACGGTTGCTTCACATTTTCTTTTATAACGTTTCCATTTATGGCAACAAGTCTCTCTTCCCAATCTCTTTAATCCACAATGCAAGAGAGCAGCTTCCATTTTCATATACTTGACTCAAACTCTGCAAGCTTTAACATTGAAACTAAGTTCTGAACTTATACGGATATCATTTTGTTTTGACTTTTAACTGCACGTAAGGAAGATTCACTCATACTTATTGCGTTGCTACCGTCAATGTTTGGTAGTTAGTTGTCCAAGCATATCGAGAATCTTAATCTTCTTTTTATTGTTAGAAACTTTATTTTTTCCCCCATCTTCATACACTTTAGATAAAATAGCTCACTAAGGTGCCATTATATTTCATTAACTTTAATGTTTAGAATGTAAAAAAAGAAAGCTGCTGAGCGGTTTTTTTATGCACTAACAACGTGATACCTAGACTAGTTTGATGTGGGAACTTTCGATGGTCAGTGTGATGCTAATGGGATGTAATAACATTCACAAAATATATATTTATTTGTCAATAACGAAGCCGCTACTTCCTTCTAAAGAAATTCATGTTGTGGACGAGGCGTTCGCTCGCGTCAGCTCTAAAATTCGTTTCTCGTGGAAAATTCGCGTTATAGCCATTTCGCATAAGTTGAACCACGTTGTAGCGGGAGTCGACTGTACCAGCCCCCCCTTTCGAACGAAGATGATGTAAAGTGACATATATGTACATAAATTTATGTATAAATTCATTATAAACACAGTCTATGTTATTCAAAAGAGATTGATGAATATTTAAAATGATACCCTGTAACACAAAAGTTTCAGTTAGTGTGTCTTTACGGCATGCAATCTTTTTACAACTAAAAAATGATTTTGCTCATCTCCTTTGACATCGCTGATCGCCCTTACTAACCGTTCACGATTTGCAAATCTTTTCCAACTTATTCCTCCTCTTTAATAAGTCGCTCGCTAATCTTTAAGAATTTGCGAGTTATTCTACTTCCTTCCTAATTAATTCAGCAGTTCGCATTCAGAGTGAATCGTCTATTACTTCTAACGTGAAATGCGAGTGTTATGTTTCATCGCTTTCTACGAGTGTCCTCATTAGTATGTAAAAGAGGATTGAAGTTCGTCTTCCCAAATCAAGGAAGATGTTTTTATTTTCTTCTTCTTCTAAATAGTACTAATAGTTTATAGACACAGAATTTCCTTGACTGGGACGGACATCTCTGCGATTATCAGTGTTGCATACACAGACAACGTCGCTTAAACAAGCAATCAGTAAATAATGTCCCCAGTTCGAACACAGAAAAGGAAATGTACTGAACATTTTCGGTGCTAGGCTTAAGAGAAACAGAAATCGGAAAAGCTGCTACACGTTTGCAGTCATTTCGGGTGATTTTGAAGCATAGTGGTTAGTTTTGTGTATCACTTCTCCTTTTTTTTTTTTTTTTTTGAAAATGTTTGACTTAAAAATAAACCGAAGACGCTTTGAGGGCGTACTTTACTGGCAAATTTATAAAATGTGTCTCCTAAGAAATTAAAAAAAAGCAAAAGGAAGTACATAAAAAAAAGAGAGAAATCATTGTGTGTGATAAAAACGCAAGACAGAAGTGAAACTTTTACCTTTTCTTTTCTTTTTTTTTACATTCTGAACTGAACAGTTACTTCACCAGCACGTTTTCTCTCGGGCCACGCTCCTGTTCTTTCTACGCCTGACTTAGGCATAATCACAACAAAAATGTATATTTTAATGAGGAAAGCAGGTTATATACAGTGAGAAAACTAAACAATACTCTAAATGCAATTTTTTAATTATTGCCAAAAACAATGAAAAATATTAGTAATTATAAACTTAATCTTATGCAATTAAAAACTGAGCGTATGCACCTATGTATCTATGTATAAATGTATGTCTAAGTTACTTCTCCCGAACGCCAGTGAACTGACCATCGAACCAGGTTGGATTCCTAATTTTCCCGTCTTTATGTTTGGCTATTTAACATAATCCTCCGATAATAATTAGCGGAGATATCAATTAAAAACCATATTAATTATGACATTTAGATTTCGACATAAAATCCCTATTTTCCGAAGGCTTTCCTCCATTCAAATTATTATTCAGTGTTTCATCTCATCTTTCCACAACAGTGCTTTTATTACTGAAACTAATAATAAGAGTCTTATTATTAGTCTATCTTATATAATTAAAAACTGAGCGTATGTACCTATGTATGCAACTATGTATGTAACTATGTATGCAACTATGTATGTATGTCCAAGTTTCTTCTCCTGAACGACAGTGAACTGATCATCGAACCAGGTATCGATGGATTCGTAATTTTCTCGTCTTCATGTTTAACTACTTAACATAATCTTCCAATAATAATTCGCGGAGATAGCAATTAAAAACTATATTATTCATGACACTTAGATTTCCACATAACATCCTTATTTTTCGAAGGCTTTCCTCCACATTCAAATTATTATTCAGCGCTTAATCTCAACTTTCCACAACAGTGTTTTTATTAAATTTATAGCGTGAAGAAAATCATTCAGCCGAAAGCTCTGTTGCCATTTTTTTCTCGAATATGATTTTTTTTTTTTTTTTAAAGGCATTTCCCGTTATTGTGGGATTTAAAATGTTTACTTTTTGGGTTTTTTCCCGCAATCTGCCGCAAAATTTTAATGGATATTTTTTTTCCAAGCCTGAGTGTTGAACACGCGTCACTAGACATAACTTTAAAGTTCGAGGTAGTCCAAGCAGCAGCTAGTGTTTTATTAAAATTTGTAGCATGAAGAAAATCATTGAGACGAAAGATCTGTTGCCATTTTTTTTCTCGAATATGAACAAGTAAAATTCTGGTTTTTGTTTTAAAGGCTTTTCCTGTAATAACAGGAAGATTTTAAATGTTTACTTTTTGGTTAACTTGCCGCATGCCTCAAACATTCACTTTCTTTTTTTTTTTTTTTGTTCAAGCGTGATTGTTGAACACGCGTCACTTGACATAGCTTTTATTTTCGTGGTGTACCGTACAAAGCCGGGCGACACTACTAGTTTTATTAAAAATTACTTTTAAATAAAAAAAAACCCGCCTTCAAAAAATACCCAGGAACTAAAAAGCAAAAAATAACTGATTACACTTACATTCTATTTCCTACCAAAACATAGAAATGAAATTTGTTTTACAATTCCAGTACAAAAATCAACTAAACTGAACACCGAATTATAAAACCAAACACTGATTTAAATTACTATACGATGAGTTATTTTAAATACCTAACTAATTATATACGATCTCTTAATTTTTAATAACCTTTTTAAGTCGGGGCTTCCTATCAACTACTTCTTAACATAACTGAGTAGTAAAACTGAGTAGGTTTAGTTTTAAAGAATTTTGCCTTTTTTTAAATTAGTGTTTAACTCTGGTGGGTTGTCAGTTACGTTAGGTAGTAGTGTATAGGAGGCCCCGACTTCGAATGGTTATTAAAAATTAAGAGATCGTATATAATTAGTTAGGTATTTAAAATAATTCATCGTATAGTAATTTAAATCAGTGTTTGTTTTATAATTCGGTGTTCAGTTTAGTTGGTTTTTGTACTGGAATTGTAAAACAAATTTCATTTCTATGTTTGGGTAGGAAATAGAATGTAAGTGTAATCAGTTATTTTTTGCTTTTTAGTTCCTGGATATTTTTTGAAGGCGGTTTTTTTTTTTATTTAAAAATAATTTATTTTTTGCATTTTAGTGGTGTAAATAACACGGCGAGCGTCTCGGAGACATCCGACGACTGTGAAGAAAGGCTTTTTCAAATGCGTTACTATGTACAAAAAAAAATTGTCTTCTTCATTTGTTCGACTTTATCAAAGTTTGCTTCCCGAAAGCAAATGCACGAGTCACTAAAATAAAAAAAAACGAAATCGCTTTAAGTTTAAATTTGTAAAATTGTAAATTATAGAATTGTCATTTTGTAAATTGTAATTTATGTTTCGCAATTAGTGTCATGTAATTCGTGATAAAAGTCGCATGTTTCTTCACATGGCCTCACTATAGATAAAGATTAAAAATTCCACTAGAATGAATTTTATGTTTGCTTCAGAGAATCCTTAATTCAAAATTTTCATTGTCGTTACTCTTAACAATATATATTTTTAGTACTTTCTTTAACTATAGCTAAAGAAAGTATAAACCTTTGTTTTATGGCCTTTGTTTATCAATGGCTTTTATATTTAATCGTTTGTGAGGGAAATTGCATCAAATTTATTGTTTTACCCTTAACTTTTCCCTAAGGAATAAATATTGTAAATCAAAGATTTGGAACCTAAGTTAGACCACCCCTAAACAAAACCACCACTAAACAAAAAAAAAGTAAAAAAACCGGTTCACCAAGTGAAACGATATACAAAGTTAATAAAGTACAAATCGATTTAAATGTGAGTATGATATTTGAAGAGTTCCCTCAATTTCATCAAACCTGAACTTGGTTAACATTAGACCGTCGAGGAACTATGCTGTTTCAAACAAAAAAAAAACTTTTCCTTATCGGTACAGGCAGGGGCGTGCACAGAAATTTTGGAGCCCATCACAAATGACTTTTCCGGTCCCCTCTCCATATTGTTTACCCCTATATTTCACCGTTAGTTACAAAAATATTGGGTCCCCTCCAGGCTCGGGCCCGGGCCAACAGGTGTCCCTCCCCCCTCCCTGTGCACGCCCCTGGGTACAGGTGTATTCGAGTATTTATGGAACATTGTACAAAGAAAAAACAAATCCGACGAGTTCAGAACCTCCTCATTTTTTTTTTTTTTTTTTTTTTTTTTTTTTTTTTTTTTGAAGCCTGCTAATAAATATAACCCTAATTTCAAATTGAACTGGCGGCATCGTGAAATAGTAAATCCAGAATATTGGTCAAACTTCAGAAATCATACACAGTTATAATGTATATTATTAAAGAATATAAATTAAATCGTGGGGGAGTTGTGTTCTGTATTCAATTCCCCCTCAATTGAACACTAAATATAGTTAAAAATTGGAATATTAAATAAAGAACTTTATATTTTAGTGCCTAAATAAAGTTATTCATTAGTAAAAAAAAAATATTAAGGTAATTGATTCAACTATTAAAGTAGCAAAATATATTTAATTTACTGTTTTGCTACGCAGTAATAAATACATTAGTAACACCTATAATAAAAAATTACCATGCGGCGCAGCGTTGAGAAAATTAATCATCCATGTGCCGCGAGAATTAAATATCGTTCAAGAGAAAGCCAAAAGCTTAGGTGTGAAAATACACCGATCACAGCAACACCACGTGACCATGACGTATGAAATTTAAAGTTTCTTGGATTTCTCCGAGACCCCTTATCAGATCCAGACCAAATTACAATGGGACCATCTGGGAAGTATACCCTTGCAAACAAAAAAAAATTTTTTTCAAATCCGTCCAGTAGTGTTGGAATAATTCAAAAACACACATAAAAAGCCGCAATACGAAATCATAACCTCCTTTTTTGAAGTCGGTTAATAAAGGTTAACAAACTAATTTCAAGGTTTAAGCTGTGTGGAATACGCTTTCAAGCTGATGACTTGACTTGAATGAAATAAATCTTCGAAAACCAGCATTATTTAAGAAGTTTGAAATGCCCAAAATCCAAATATATGCTTGCTGATGTTCAGCATTTAAACTAACTTGTTAAATTTATCAACAAAACTAACTTTAAAATTATCATTATTTCTCTAATTTTTTTGGCAACCATTAAAAAACGGAAGTATTTAAACTATAATACCTATTATTTTTCATTATTTCGGCAACAATCAAAAAACAACTACGCCACTTCCGTCACAAAAAAAGGGTGTGGATCAGAATTTCGAAGTCCTCGCACAGAAAATTAGTTTTTGTGATGCAAATAAGTAAACGGAGAGAGCTTTCAAACATGTAAAGTTTTTATTAAGTTCAAAATGCGGTACTACTTTTATTAAAATACTTTATTTTGTATCCCAGTTTGCACATGGCTCCAAAAAGCCCTGAGTAAAAGGATAACTTCGAACTGGGCTAACAATACAATTTTAAATGGTTTGTTATGTAAAATGTATTTATTAATCCTTAGTTTTTGGTAATTATAGTACATTATTTTAGTCGGGCGAAGTTTTCTTAGTCTTACTGCATCTATTGGCACAAAGCTGAATCAAAACTTCTGAAGTATTGTGCAGTCATTCAAAAATGCGAAATAATTATAAAACCCATTTAAAATAAATTAACCTGTGTCAAGATTATCTTGCTAGTACTATGAAAAATGTGGTACTCTATACTATGAAAAATGTGGGTAAAACAGTTTTAATAAAAATAGTGCGGAAACTTCAAATCGGCCTTCAAGAGTAGCTTCCAAATCATAACTCTATTGATTGTATTATACAGTGGGCTAAGTAAAGTTTAGCTAACTTTTTTTTGTAAAGTAAAAAGTGGAAAACTGATACTAAAAACTTGCTAACAGAGTAAGCAACGGACCATAAAACACATTCTTTGGAAATTTACTAATAATTATTAGGTGGTCAAAATTGAAACCGCAAGGCTCAAATTTACCCTAAATAATCACTATGTTAACTAATAAATATCTGATTTAGTTGTCAGTTAAAGAACAAGTCTTTTAAACATATAAGCAATAGAATCACAAGTATAAATATAGCTTAAATTTTTGTATAGAAGAAGTTTTCACTGGGCATAGATACCTAATTTTCCAGCTACACTTCTGTGAAGGTATTGTCACTTGTATAAGACTCTTGAGAAGAAAAAAAGGTTAGTACAGGCTCAATTTATCTATATTTGTTCCTTTCTTAGGATGAATACAGTTGACTCCCGCTACAACGCGATCCGACTTACGCGAAATGGCTATAACGCGATTTTTTTCACCAGTAAAGAATTTTAGACCTAACGCGAATTCCACGCCCCTCAACTCGAAACGTTTCGAAAGAGAATAAAATACTACTACTGAAAAAGCTACTAAAAATGTACTTTTGGTGAATGCACCTTCATCCCTTTAGCATCACTCGCAGTGGATGTTCCCATACCGTACTAGTCTGAACATCGCTTACACAAATAACTCTACTCCTCATTTTCCATTTATTTTTTTCATTCCAATTATAAAAGTTCATGAAATATAATTCGTGTAATAACACCTATGAGTGTTTTTTCATATAAAGTTTGAAGATAGAAAGAAGAAGCGAAAAATTCCGACAATTAAAGAAAAGCTAAAGATTTTATGTGCTTGAACAACTTTAAAATGCGTCGAAGATAGCAAACCAAAAGGTATGAGTGATTTTTCCATATGTATGCAATTAAAAGTCAAAAAAAAAAGAAAGAAATTCGTAAAAGTTCACCGAGCAGTATCTAAACAAAATGCAAAAATTATGAAAATGGAAGCTGCTCTTGTATTGTAAATTTAAGAAACCAGGAAGTCGAATGTTGCCACAGATAGAAAAGTTATAAAAAAAAAAACAAGTGAAGCAACTATATTGTGGGTATACGCCCAAAATGTCGCGGCCAAAATGTCGCGGGCCAAAATGTCGCGGCCAAAATGTCGCCGTCCCAAAATGTCGCCGTCCCAAAATGTCGCCGGTCCAAAATGTCGCCGTCCCAAAATGTCGCCGGTCCAAAATGTCGCCGTCCCAAAATGTCGTCAGTCCAAAATGTCGCCGGTCCAAAATGTCGCCGTCCCAAAATGTCGCCAGTCCAAAATGTCGCCGGTTCAAAATGTCACCGTCCCAAAATGTCGCCGGTCCAAAATGTCGCCGGTCCAAAATGTCGCCGTCCCAAAATGTCGCCAGTCCAAAATGTCGCCAGTCCAAAATGTCGCCAGTCGAAAATGTCGCCAGTCCAAAATGTCGCCAGTCCACAATGTCGCCGGCCCAAAATGTCGCCAGTCCAAAATATCGCCGGTTCAAAATGTCGCCAGTCCAAAATGTCGCCGGTCCAAAATGTCGCCGGCCCAAAATTCGCTTGTTCAATTGGTACGAAAAATTTAAATGTACGTCGATGCTTTTCAGCATAAAAGTTGCGAAAGAATATTTATTGCCTTTCAAAGTAAGTTCCTTCAAAAATTCCAAACGTTTTCTCCTGTCTTAATACGTAAGCATCAGATTAATTCCAGAAAATTAATAGTTTTCAGAGAAACATACGTTTTTCTGTATACTATTAAGAACGTAAACATGCGAAAGGCTGCTGCAACGGATTTCTCTTTCTCGTTTAATCTGATTAATAATAATACTCAAGATGTAAAGCAAAGGATCAAGATGTAACGCAAGGATTCAGACAAAAATTTGGTATGGAAGTAAAACGAAACTGTTCTAAAGGGGAATGAAAGAATAGTGAGGCGCTATGTGAATATGGCAAGAGAATAGGCGGTTTGTATTTTTTGGCGTAATGAAGTAAAAACAAATAACTCCTTCACTCTAGCATATTATTACCTTAGCGACAAGTCAGTAATTTAGGGGATCAGGCGGAATGGCCCCCGACTTTGAATTTTTTTTTTATATATACAAGTGGAAGTGCTTTTTATAGCAATCCTATGAAATTTGCATTGGTTATATGCCCGTTATCCTCCCTCTCCCCTTTCACTAGAAAAATTCGAAATCACGGGCCAGGGTGGAAATAGTGTAGAAAGGTATCTTAATGAAATTTAATTTTCTCATAGATTTTTTAACATCACCCTAAGAACTGTAAAAAAAAAAAAAAAAAAAAAAACTGTAGGTTTTCAGTGAGATATACGTTGGTTAAAGTAAGATCAAAACTGTTCTGAGACTTTTTCTGGAAATGAAACTGAAGAAGTTTAACAAGACTGCTCGAGACCTTCCTCTGAGAGGACATTTGTATGTCCTTTGCGACCAGGATTTTGGGACAGCAAAACAAATGTTTAACAGAGATGACACATTATTGCCGTGGAAACTCTGTCTTATGAGTAAAATTCTGAAATTACGTCGAAATCTTCACCGTCAAATCTTTTGAAATCAATGAAACCCGTAATTGCTAAAACAGGTGTCTTTCACTCAGATTTTTGAAAAACGACTCTACGCGATGACAAATATTTTCAATTCTCAACATTCATGAAATTTATATATTCGATAGAACATCAAGGGGGACAATTTCAGAGCAGCTATTTTATTAGAGGTTTTCAAGAGGATACTTTCATGCTTGCGAAGTAGCGCTTGTCAGCTGAATCACATTTTCCAATTTTAAATAGAAAAGAAAAAATTCCACAATGTAGGGTGAAATAACTGATATCAATGAGATTATTCAGATCAATTTTGACCTAGACTTATTTTTAAAATGAGTTTCAAAAAGTAATAGTTCTAGCTCAATATAGCTTGGTAATTCAGAAAGAAAAGAATACTGATAATAATAATAATAAACAAATAAGTTTTCCCCTATCAGAAAAAAATGCTGTTTTAATTATTGAATTTTTACTACGCAAATTGTATAAGAATGCAAACTCAGTTTTTATTTACCATCCACGCTAGTTAAAGTGCTACAAAAATGAGAGGAATACACGGCTAATTTAGATTTTATTGATATCTTGCTCAACCAGTATATTTTTCATTGTTTATTTAATTACACTGACTCACGTAAACGATTACGAAACTCAACTTAGAACGAAAATAAGGCTTGTTTTCTACATTGCATACTACATTTTTGTATGAATCCTCGCATTACTTCTTGAGATATAGCAGTCACATAAAACGATTAAAAATATTCGGTGATCCATCCTTTTGGGATGACTGAAGCCAAAAATAAATGAGCAACTCGCCCTTTAAGATATACCTGTAGACCAAATTTTGTCTTAACCCTTGTACAGTAGACCCTCGTTTTACGCGGGTGTTATGTTCCACGGAAATGCTGCGTAAATCGAAACCGCGTAAATTGAGACCTAATATCAAAAATAGGGAATGGGTTCAAAATAGGGATTAGGTTCCGTAGATAAAAAAATACTTCATTCTAGTGATGACTAATTGTATGAAAAGTTTAATGTGTACTTATATCGATTTTTATGCATAATATGCATAAAGAAAACAAACTAATTTCGTGTTCTGTTTATGAAGAAGAGCTGGCTATGATAGTCTTTTGGTAGTCATTAAGAATTTTTCCTCTAATTCTTTGCTGAGCATTAACGCATCCATGACCACTTGCGTCATTTCCTTGATAAAATCTTCCTTTACTAACAAATCAGAAAAATGATTATTTCTATTGTCTACGAATGGTTCAAAATTTTCAATGTGAGCGTTTTTGGTTGTGTGTCACCGGAGTCGGTATCCTCGTTGGTTTTGACCTCCTTTGTCACTCCTAAAAGCTCTTCTTCCAGTGAGTTCTGAACTGTGTGAGTTTAATCACTTTACTTCTATAATGGAAAAAGCTCTGGAACCAATCGCATAAAATGTCTCCAAGGACCCAAGTTCGATTATTAGCACGCCAAAATGCAGTTAGTTACAAGTAATCTGCAATCTATAGGAGCTTGGTTTTGAAAGAGAGGAAAATGTTACCTGTTTGCATTGCAGCATCAGCGTAAAACCGAAACTCATCTGCGTAAATAAAATAAAGGTGTCAAATCTTCAACCGCGTATAATCGAAACCACGTAAAATAAACCTGCTGAAAACGAGGGTCTACTGTATTACTTTTTGAGACATATCAGTCACAGGTTAAAAAAAAGAAAGGAAAAAAAACATTCGAATGCTCCACCCTCTGGTGTTATTGACCCCAAAATCTGTCCCCCTGCTGCTTCCTAACATTTTATTTGATTCCGTTCATCATTTTTTGAGCAATGACAGTCACGCATATCGATGAAAACGTTCAGTTACTCCACTATCTTGAACGAATTGACGCAAAAAAACCACGCAGCCCTAAATCATATATGGGTACTTGCGGGTATCGTTCGAATTCTTACCACAGGTTTTGACGTAGAATGGCCCCAAAAAATCGGTCACATACAAACGCACACTATTCTTGAAGAAAAGTTTTAAAAAATTTATCGAACGTCAGAACTGAACGCCGTCAGAACGTTTTACAGTTGGTAGATAGCGAGTCACAAGAAATAAGATAACGTAACGCTTGTATTCTATTTGTTTGCTGAAAAACAGCCGAGAGTTGCGAATCAAAACGGAATAATCTTTTTAGAATTCATCAAGAAACTCAGTTAGTTCAGTCCCATTTTTAACGAAGACATTCATTAAAGGCAGTAATCATTCATTCTGCAAATTTGGTGTTAAACAGCATTTTTGTACATTTGCATTTTTCTTACCAACTGAATGAGCGAATTTTGGTTCTACGACATTTTGGCCCTGCGACATTTTGGCCCTGCGACATTTTGGCCCAGCGACATTTTGGCCCGGCGACATTTTGGACCGGCGACATTTCGGCCCGGCGACATTTTGGGCCGGCGACATTTTGAATCGGCGACATTTTGGCCCGGCGACATTTTGGACCGGCGACATTTCGGCCCGGCGACATTTTGGAGCGGCGACATTTTGGCCTGGCGACATTTTGGACCGGCGACATTTTGGACAAGCGACATTTCGGCCCGGCGACATTTTGGCCGCGACATTTTGTCCCGCGACATTTCGGTGGCGACATTTTGACCCCAAACCATATTGTGTGTTTGACAATACATAAGAATAACGTTTTGATCACACAACATAAATCATCATCATCTTCACTTTAAGTTACAAATATCGTTACTGGATCTATTGTACATTACAACTATAGTGCATTTGCTTTTTTTACTACATACTTAACGTACCGTACTGGTTTCATTTATGTCTTTTTTTCCCATTGATCATTGAGTTTGTGCATCGTAGCAGCATTTTCTGGGGAATAAAACGTTTTTTTTTAATACAAATAAAAATTCAGTTTTTTATGTAAGAAGCAGTAATGTATAGTTAAGAAATGGTTTTTAACAGTTTGAGATGGTGTTTACAAGTGTCTAAAATAAATTGAATATGTTTATAAAAGTTTTTACAGATACCCTTTTCTACAACGCGAAATTTCAACTTACGCGAGGGGTCTTGGAACGCATCCCTCACGTAAGTCGGGACTCGACTGTACGTCGTATATAAAACTGGCGCAGCTCGCGTACAACAACTCGCTATTTTATAAAACTCATTAAACTGCATATCTTCATCAAAATCATCAATGTTTACTCAGTAAAAGTGCCGCTATTTTTGTCTCGGTCATCTGAAGTGTCATTTACTTCAATACCAGAAAAAACAAACTGTTAAAAGTCTTCATCTAATCTCTCTGTGAACTAAATTCCTCCCTCCGCTTCCTCTTCAATCAGATATCGTTTGGATGACCCTGTTTCAGAGCCTCATCCGAATTCAAGCAAGCATCCGAATCAAACCCCACGATTGGGCCGTAATTAAAAAAACAACTCTTTGTAACGACGCGCAGGTAAAGTATCGGGCTCGTTTCGATGTAAATGACCCTTATCGCCTCTTCCTTCAGCGGTTTCTCATTTCTGAGGCGTCTCGAGTGGAGACTTTTCGTTTTCTTTGGCCATTCTTGCACGGCTTTCTTTTCGAAAATCGAAAGTCGGAAATGAAAACCAAAATGGAGGTGTTCGATGTGGGAGCGCTCAAAAAATGAGAATGAAAATGTTGAAAATTACAATCCGGGTAGTTAAAGGGAATTTTCGCATTTCTGAGGTGTCTCGAGTGGAGACTTTTCATTTTCTTTGGCAATACCTGCACAGTCGCGAACGTTCTTCTCGAAAATCGGAAGTCGGAAATGAAAACCAAAATGAAGGTATCCGATGTGGGAGCGATCAAAAAATGAGAATGAAAATGCTGAAAATTACAATCAGAGTAGTTACTGGGAATTTTCGCATTTCTGAGGTGTCTCGAGTGAAGACTTTTCATTTTCTTTGGCTATTTCTGCACGGTCGTAGGCTTTTTTTTTTTTTTTTTTCGAAAATCGGAAGTCGGAAATGAAAACCAAAATGGAGGTGTCCGATAGAGGAGCGAGCAAAAAACGAGAATGAAAGTGCTGAAAATTGCAATCAGAGTAGGGGAGACCGACCAGTGAATGAACACTTCATATTTTTTGTGCCAAAATACGGTTTTAAACCTTTTTCTTAAGATGAATTGGCAGTAATAACTCCCTTCTACCCATTTCCAGAAAGAAAATGACTAGACAAGGCTGTGTTTGTTCATAGGTTGGGGTGTTCGTTTACAGGGTTGGATCTCGTTTTTTTTTTTTTTTTTTTTTTTTTCATTTTTTTTTTCTTTTTTTTTTTCATCCCCCAAAAAGCCTTGATGCATAACGGTGAAAATTCTGACCTTTTTTTTTTTTTTTCAAAAAGCTGCATACATTACTTAATGCGATTTTACTGTCATGTGACACAAACTACAATTTTTTACGATGCTATAATTTTTTTCAATGAAAATTTGCTTAAATGCTCATTCACTGGTCGGTCTACCCTAGTTAATGGGAATTTTCGCAAAACCTAAGATTGGGCTCATGAAATTCCCAAGATCAAAACAAAAAAACTTCCGGCATATTAGTAATGGGGTGGTTTCCTTCAGTCTAAAGTACTACTTTTACTCATTGAAATGGATAGAATGAGCAAAAAAATTACATGGACCAAGAAAATACTTTCATTTCCCAACAGTTTTTTTTTTTTTTTTTGTAAATTATTTTTTTTTAATGTCCGATTTTTCAAACAAGGCGTGGTCTTTATGACGTCACAAATGATGCATTTTGGCGCATCTTTCTACCACAGTCCACCTTATGATAATCAAGCAGGGAATTAAAATTGCGCTCTAAGCTTGCTATCAACCATATTGTTGCCAATACACGGGAGTAAAGATGCGAACTAAATATTTTGTTCTGTGAATGGCAACATTGAACGGCATTTCATCATTTGTGATATCACACGACAGAAGTGTAAACAATGAAAGCGCACCGATTTAAGTAATTTTTTTTTTAATATTAAACTTAAATAAATTATTTAAAAATGGTCAGATCCCTCCTATGTTTTTAAGCATGCTCTTTCAGAAAAAAATACTTTTAAAATTTTAAAAACCCCATCTTAAAACCTTTTTTTTTTTTTTTGTCATTTCTTCTTTTGTAGTCAGTTATTTTTTTAATCTTAGAAATTGTAAAATAAAAAATTGTAATAATAAATATTGAGATAAATTGGTCCCTCGATTATTTCTTTGGAACAATTGCTTGAAAAACGGTGTGAAAATCATCTGCTGCAAAAATAATACTGATAATAACATTACCCAACACCAAAAATGCATCCTTATCAAAAATAGCTATTTCCGAAGTATTTTGGCTCCCTAATCACGAAAATCACCATAAAAAGTTGTGATTATAGCTCTAATTTTCAAAATACAGAGCCAAATGGGTTAGTGAAACCTCACAAATGTTCTTTTATCCTTCAAATAGAAGCACTCACGATGGGAATGACCGTCTTCTAAACTTCGACCCCTGATTGAGACAGATAATCTCACTGCATAAAACTCAAATGGACTTCAAGAAATTTAAATTCTAGGAAGAGAAATGCTGAAAATGAGCCTCTAGTAAATTCACCCATTTCTGCTTCCACCCACGTCCATTTTGCGAGGAAAGTAATGAGATTTGTAAAAGCTGTGAACAGATACGGTTTACCAATACCGTAGAGGGAAATTTCCAAGATATATTGAAGGTAAGGTTAAGGAGAGAATTTTTAACGGCTCTTCAGGTACCCGCAATTATGAAGATCAATGCTTTGATAAAAATTTTGAAGGGGAAGAGAAAAACATCTAAGAAGCCTTTGAAGGTATATTACAAGTATCTCTAATGAAGTAGAGAATACGAGAACTAAAAATGGTTGGTCGAAAAATCCGTGTAGAACTTCTGTGACCATTGGTGAGACACATATCTCTGAAACTCGATTTCGTTCACTTCCTCGAGGATATTTTGCGTAAAAACTGGAGCTATGAGCAATGATCATGGGTAAAGGATTCCCCAAGATATATTTGCAATTGGGCTGAGTTGATTCTCGCCAAATGCTGCTGAACCATTACAAGAACCGATCCTTCTTTGACGTACAAGAATCAATCGAAAATGCATTTACAACAACAGGCCAAAAACAACCACTGCTCTCCGAAGAATAAACATTGTTCAGTGAAACAGAACCTATTCAATAACATTTTCTGCCCAGGATGTTTTTTTTTCTTTTTAAGTTTACTGTCAAATCAATATGCTGTTGTTTTGCTCTTTCTCCAGCGGACTTTTGTGCTTCTTAAAAACAAGAGCTGATAAAAAAAAATAAAAAAAAAAGTTCACCAACATATTCGTTTTTCTCGACCCAAAATTGGTAGGAGTTGACTGTTTGAAACCAGGACGCAGACAAAAAGTTCTTTATTGTTGTGTAGTGTAATTAGTTGAGTCTTGAATTTTTACAATAATACTGATAAGGAGAGAATATTTACAAGATTAATGGAAAAATTATAGCCAGGGCTAGAGCGGGGAAGATTTTCTTTTTTGTTTCTTCCCAATGCAGTTTTCTTTATAACGTGGGTGCACAAAATGAGGCCATGTAGAAAAATAAAGTCAGTCATTTTTCTACGTAGGATATCAAAAATTTGCCATCAGAAAACTTCACAGATAATAAAGCGTTATCAACTAGCAATTTGTTATCAACAGGCAAAAGTAAAACAACAGCGATTACAAAAGAGTCTTGTAAATATTCCTTGATCTTATTTTAAAATCTTGTTTCTTTATGGTTCGTTGTAGTTTACTAGTGTTAAAAAAAAGTTGTTAATTGTTCCAGAACGCCTAGTCTATGTAGTTGATGAATTAAAAAAATAAAAAAAGAACGTCGGTGTGCCGACATTTTTTTTCTTTTTGTGATTTAATAACCCCTAGAAAAATACATTGTAGCCCAATAAAGCCATGATCGGCCTTATTAGGACCCCTGTGTACTTATTAAGATACCGAAGGATCACGCGGAGGGACATGGTCCTTTACTGCATGCACTGCACATATGTGCAAGAAATGTGCACAATGAGCAATCTCCCTCCTCCCCCCCTCTCCCAGAAAATTTAGACTTATCAGTGCCGCGAATGTGACGATTGATTTTTATAATTTCCATTGAAGTAAATATGAAATTTTTGAGAATGTTTTTGAGTTCATCAAATGTGGTTTGAAATGTGTTTTTATATTGAAACTTAAGATTTTTTTAAAAAATCTAGTTTGGTAGTACTCTTCAATTTTTCTCAGAGTTGGTCTTATTAAAGACGCGCTTTCCTAATAAGGCTAATTCGTCTTTCTTCGTTGAAACTAAGAAATAACAAGGTCCTAAGAATCCAAGATCTGGGAGAAAAAGCCATTACTTGGCCGCCCTGTTTACCATACTTTTATAGATTGTGCAACAAGGGCGGATTCAATTTTTGGTTCAGAGGAAGGTCACTAATAAAATATGACCACATCAATCAGAAGGGAATAAACAGGATATTCGGCACAAATAGACATTCTGAAGCACTCCCCCGTTAATTTTTCGAACTCTTAAGTCGCGAAAACTCACTGTTAGATTATCTTTGGTCACTTTAGGGGGGTCATGATCCCTCTGAACAACTGAACAAACGCTTGATATGTAAGGTATGTACATTTATGGATGAATAACTGAGACAATTGGTAGGGATTAGTAGTAAAACTTCCGTGGATTTATGTAATCTTTTATGCTAGGGGACGACACATCTCTGAATTTCAGCAACAGCCTCAGAATTTAGATACTTTTATGTCCACTTTGTTACCGAAACTATGTTCATTGCTTGGGGATGCAAAACCTCACTCCCCCCTCTTTTTGTTAAAGGTCAAGCATATGTAGCTTTACACGCTGAGTTAGGTCCCTATAGAGGGACTAATATTCAGTAGTTTAGACCACCACAATTTACTTAATAATCCTCACGATGTAAACTGAGAGAGAGAAAGAGAGAGAGTAAGTTCGCCCATATAGGGGGGCAGGGGGGCTCGAGCCCCCCCCCCCCTTGGAAATTAGAACTTTCTTGCTTTTAGTACTTTTTTCTTTGCAAAAATATAAAAATATTTCTTTTCCAGCCATAAATGAATAAATAATTAAAAATGTCAATTTTAATGACTCTAATCTGTCATGAAATCTGCCTCCATGGGGAAAATATCCTGCTAAACCATGGTTAAAATTTCTGAGCCCCCCCCCCCCCCTTTACAATTTTACATATGGGCGCCCATGAGAGAGAGATTAAAAATACTTTTGGAACTATACTTTTGGATTCCACCTTAAAATCTGAAACTAAAATCTTTTCTAGAAAAAACAATTATTCTAAAATACGATCGTCGAAAAGGCATTGAATAAAATATCTAAAACAAATACATTGTCCAAAGCACTTTTTTCAACTCTGGCTTTTTGATCTTTGCGCCTTTTGACTCTGGCGCCGTCGTGCGTCGCATGACCTTGCACATAGGGAAGGCGCGGCCCTGTTTCTACCCTATCCTTTTGATAAAACTGTGATTGAGCGCCTAATGGATCTACAAAGTTCATTCAAATGAAACAAGGTCAGTGCGTCTAACTTCACGTTAGAAGTTAGACGATGCCACGTAACTGCATGTATGGAGACACCATATATTGGTAGAGAGGCTGACGCATGCGCAACGTTTCATGTTGCACAGTGACAATGTGGTTGAACGCCGAAGAGAAGGTGGTCACACAAGTTATCGTCCACTACGACACAGGTCCTTTTTTGACCACAAGGGCCCACTCAGGGGGAGAGGGCCCACTCCCTGGGAACACTGCTTGTCGAGTTCCTGAAACGGGGAAACACCATCAATGCTCAGCGTAGCGTTATCAAGTCCCTTTACAGAGCTTAGACGAACCATTAAATCGAAACGGCCAGGCGTGTTTTAAGGCGTTCACATACGGCCAATGCAGTGAAGACAACATTGCAGTAGTTTCGGTGGGAAACGCTGGAGCTGGAACATCCACCGTGCACCCTTTCACCGTGCAGACCTTTCACTGTATAACTTTCATGTTTTTCGATCTCTAAAACAAGCTATTCGCAGATGATACACCGGATATCGCGGATATCACAATGGACGACGAAGTCTGTGACTGGGTACAGTCCTGGATCCGATAGCAACCTACTAGCTTCTTCAAAGATGGAATTGACCGCCTAGTGTTGCAAAGGGATAAATGTGCCAACAGTTTTGGCGATTATTTTTGAGTTAATAAAAATCGTAACCGTTACTTTATGCTGGTGACCACGTTTCGTTTGAATGCCCCTTATACTTTGGGTGAGGTCCTTGCGTACCTCGAAGCGTGTTACTCAATCTTCGAATTTGTACTCACTTACACCAATTTTATACCAAAAAATTTTTTTGAATTTTTCTTTTTATGCTAAACAATTGCCGCATCTTTTTGAGTATCGTACCATTTGAAAACCCGTAAAAAATACATCGTGTGAAGTCCTTTCTGTCTTGCCGCAGTTCGAAGCGAGATATTCTTTACCATTACGAGGGTAACATTCCCAGAGAACTCATAAGGGGCATTCCAAGGTATTTTTGACATTATGTAGAGTCCGTAACGTGACCTTTTTTTGCCATAACTTTTTAATTTACCGTTTGATTTGCAAATTATTTTAATTTGAGCTGGTATGTTGGTTGGTAAAGATCAAAATAAAATAATATGCTAATCAAACAGTAAATTAAAAAGTTATGGCAAAAAAGGTCACGTTACGGACTCTACATAAATGTCAAAAATACCTTGGAATGCCCCATAAGTTAAATCATTTCTTATTCTTCGCGTTTTGATCATAGCCGGTCGCTTGTCAACATTATTTCTTTACTTCCTGTTCTACCTAATGACTTGCATTTATTTCCGTCTCCAACTAAGCATTGTTTACAAACTATCTCACGCCATTTTTCGTTCTTATTGGTTTTAATAACGAGTTTTATGAGGAGAGCTTCGGAAGTCGTTCTCTTGCAATCGTTTGTGCATTTCTCATTGTTGACGTTCTATGAGGAATTTGATCAGCCAATAAAGACGCTTGAGGTTTCGTTATAAACGATTTCCAATGCCATAAACAAATTGTTTCACGTCATCTGTTATTTCCGTCAATTAATTTTTCATAATTACGTGTGAAGGATGTACATTTCGGATAGGGTATGTTTCCGAATTCCTTTCAGTAATCAACTTGAGGAAATTTTTTGATAAAGCTTTTGTCAACAAATTCTGGATTAATTGCATTACCGAGTTCAGCTTCAAGCGGTGCTTGGATTTACTTTAATGAGACTATTTATTTCTTTTGTCTAAGCGGGAGATCTAATTTATTGGTGTGTGTTTTGAGAAAAAAAAAATTTTCATTTATGTTTTGTATTAATGAGAAGAACGAAAGCGAAGAAGTGAAAACAAAAAGGTTCTGTGGCAGGGGCGGATTGGCTGTGAGGGAGACGTGCAAAATTCCATTAGGCAGTGCATTAGTAAGGCAGTTTTTTATGTACGCAATCAACTTTTTTTTTCTGAGAAATCACGATTGCTAATTGTTTTCACTTGACCGTCCTTGACGTTCCGGTTCCTTTTTCAACCCCATCGTCCTCTGCAGGCGCGACTCCTCCGGTCCTGAGCACTGTCCCTCGGAATCCGCTTCTCCCGATTAGTGGCGCCCATGTCCTACACACACGCACGCTTATACACATACACACTCACATACATACACCACAGCCACACAGACACACACACGCCTTTACACATATACACACCAACGTGCATTCACACAGGTCTACGCACACACACAAGCCTACACATACACAACTATGCACACGATACCGCCCAAGAGGAGCGGCAGGCTTGGGGGACCCCCAGGAGCCGATTCTAGAAACAATAACTTCAATGAGTAGGGTCCTGTCGCAGCACGTGATTGCGAAAAACATAATCTGAATTCAAAACTCCAGAATCCATTTTTTTTCCAGTTATTAAAAGAAAACGAGCTGATGTATGCCTCACATTACTTCCTTTTACTCCTATTTAATGTCATTTTCCCATTATTGGTAATTTCAATGTGATTCAATAGTTTACTCTCTAAATCTCACCAACAGTGGCCAAATTGAAACCAGATTAAGTTTTTTAAAGGCAAATTTGTCGCCAAGTTGGCGACAAAACTTGGCGGCCAAAATACTGGCGATATATCGCCAAGTGTCCGCCAAATTGTAACACCACTTGAGTTTACATCGAAATTAACAATGATTTCCCTCCAAAAAGGGGCAAAAGACCCCCTTAGAAACACCCGAATGCAACCAAAAGGGGAGGTGCTCAACTAGATTCCACTAAGAGTCTATGTACCAAATTTCAAATTTCTAGGACATACCGTTCTTGAGTTATGCGACATACATACGCACATCCGCATATCCGCACATACATACATACAGACATCACGAGAAAACTCGTTGTAACTAACTCGAGAATCGTCAAAATGGATATTTCGCATGTCTATACGTTCTTAGGCACTCATCCACGTGTGGTCGAGTCGAAAAAAAAACTCAACTTTCATTCGGGGGTGAGCAAAATGGAAATTAAGGTCGATTTTTGAGTAAAAATTTTTTCGCGAATACAATACTTCCTTTTTTTTGCAAAAGGAAGTAAAAAAATGAAGCTTTTTCTTTCTGCAAGCAAAGCAAACTTAATTCCTAGACGTAATACCTATATACATATATTTGACAGCCTTTATCTAGGTTCGTTGTCAAGGACGGAGGGGAAGACACTCTTCAGTTTTTCAGAAAAGAGGACGATAATTTCATTTTAGTGATGCAAAAAATAGGAAATCGTTAGGGTGAAGAGAAAAAACAAAATGAACAAATGACTAAAAACGAAAAAAAAGCTATTTTTATGAATAAGTAGAACTTCTCAATAAGGGACACTAATGGGACTAGACAATTTGTCCCTTAAATGGAAGTGTCCCTTCTTCGGAGGTAAATGAATTCGTGCATGCTGTGAAAAAATCATCATAATCTTTACTAATAATAAAGCTGAAAGTATCTCTGTCTGTCCGGATCTCTGTGACGCGCATAGCACCTAGACCGTTCAGCCGATTTTCATGAAATTTGGCACTAAGTTAGTTTGTAGCATGGAGGTGTGCACCTCGAAGTGATTTCTCGAAAAATCGATGTGCTTCTTTTTCTATTCCAATTTTATGAACAAAATTATCATAATACGAACGAGTAAAATACGAAATTATCATAACGTGGAACCGTAACATGGGCACAAGCCAATTGGCGAGAAAATTTACCATACATTATTTGTATTTGTAAATATACAGGTGAACCAAAAGATCTTTTAATTTTCTATTACGGGCAAGGCCGTGCGGGTACCACTAGTTTTATAATAAATGAAAACTGAAAACAATTAAGTTTATTTTCGAAAATGTTTCTTATAAATAAAATTCAGAATTATTCAAACTGGAAAAAAATATTAATATTAAAATTGTATCAAATTTTGTAGTATCAAAAATGTTTAACTGATTTTCATTGATTAAAATTTTGAATTGATGTGTTACATTGATTTATTTGATGTCCTGTAATTTACAATGGCGAAAAACAGTGGGATCATATTTCAAGTTTTCTATTCAAAGAGTTGTCATGGGTGGCTCACTATCTGTTAGGGCTTAGCCCATTTGAAAAAAAATAATGAGACGGAGAGCATGAATGTAGGCTTCAGCAAAAATTTTAGAATATTTATTTGTTTATTTGCCTGTTAATATCAAGACAAACTTTTACCAGTTAATTTTTGGTGAAAAATGGAACCTTGAATTCCTATAAATTCGAAATTTCAAATGCATTTATGCATAATTTTTTGTAATTTTTCTCTGTGACTGTCCCTTAATGAGAAGCAAATGCATGGAGGTCCCTATTCAAAGGGCTTGGAATCAGAATGAGTGTCCCTTAAATAGAGGTGTCCCTTATTCAGAGGTGTCCCTTAAAGGAGGTACTACTGCATTTTTAAAGCAAACTGCAATTTTTAAATATTATTCTGGAATATCCGACACGTTTTATTGAGTATCATCATTACCTTCGGGCCGCTGAAGTGTAGGTTTTAAAAGTAGGGGTTTTTTTTTTTTTTTTTTTTTGAATTTTTTTACGTAAGGAAAATGCAGTAAATGATAGAAACCCAAAACAAACCTCAGTTAAAGGGGGGAGGTGTATAGATATTTGAACCCGGCTTCATATAGGGTCCTGCTGGTAATTTTATACGTTATAATATTTTTCTACATTTTTGAATCAAAATATCACTAGCAAAATTACAACTAAATAGAGAACATAGGCTTTCGAAATATGTTTCAAAGAAAAGAAAATGAAAAGGAAAGAAATATTTAAAATATTAAAATTAATCAATGGTTCTAAATGTATGCAAAAATGAAATTAAAACAAAATGTATTTCAGACATAAGGAAAACATAATATTAAAAATAAAATAATGTGGAAAAAGAGACCTAAGGTATCGTTGAAAAATACCATCTGAATCAAAAATGTTGTGTAATTTTTACGGGACAATTCCACGAAAAGTGGTCCTGACCCACCAAATTTTTTTTTCACATAATATAGAAACAAACCTTATTTTTTGATTTAAAAAAAATATCTACACTTTTCAATTCTAGCTTCAATTTTGAGTTTAAAATATTTTTATATCAAATTTTTGCCTTATTTGATAACATTTATACGAAGTAAAAAAAAAAAAAAACACTGTTAGTGAAATAAATGTAAAACCCACTTTTTTAACTTTATCATTCATTTTTGGGGGAAAAAACTATCAAATATCATGAACACAGATGCTTTACCGTAACTATGTCTCAGTTTGTTTGTTTTTTTATTAATAAAGACTTTTGATAAGTTTTTAACCCCCCAAAATTTGCTGGTCACTTTTTATTGGTCACACACGTAACGCAAAAGGAGCAAACGTTTTCCCCCAAGGTCAAATTGGGGAACTAGAAGAAAAATATCTCATATTACAAATTAACTTGATACATAATACCTGTAACCAGACTTTCATCTTCAAACATTCAGCAGAACATTTTTAACGATGCTTTTTGAAAGATGCCACACACGTAACGCTCCTGAATTATTTTTCATTATAAAACCATTTTTACGTCCCATTTTTACGGAAAAAAGTACTTTACATGATTCAATTAAAAATATTGTTTGTTGGCACTGAAACCAAGACTCAATGGACGCTAAAAAATAATGAATAGTAATAAAAATAATGAATAAATAAATAAGTAAGAGTTGTTTATTTCATTCTCAAAGAGCAATTTAAACTAAGTATTCGCAATCTACATACTTTAAGATCAAAAGTACAATGTTTACTTTAAATTGCATTAGTATTTTTTGATAATTTTTGGTTTACGAGAAGAGAAGTGAATAAATTCTACAGATAATTTAAAACATTCCAAAATACATGAAATACACCGCCAGTTCAGTCAATTCAAGCCGAGGACTGCAGTTTCATGCTTATTAGCACTCATCAGCCCGGCATGTGACCGGGTATAAGAGTGACCAGCTCAGTCACTCCTATGCCGGGCTTATGAGTGCTAATAATCACGAAACTGCAGTCATCGGCTGGAATTGACTGAACTGGTGGTGTATTTAATGCATTTCTCTTTTAGCCCTGGTTATGGGGAGGTAACTTACTGAATATTCCAAAATAGTTTTAAACCACATAAATAAATGTTAAAAGGTCGTGATAGTTCATATTAGCTTGACATTACTATTTAATTCGCAAACAAATAAAAATTAGGTTCACTTCATTCTTTGTTTTGTGAATATATCCTTTCAGTATAAGAATTTACTGGCTACGTTGACCGGCATTGCACGGTCTACCTCGAAAATAAAAGTTTTGTCAAGTAGCGCATTTTCAACAATCAGGCTTAAATAAAAGAAAAAAAAGTGTGAAACTTCCCGTCAATGTGTAGAAAAGAGCAATTTTATGCCTCAAAACTTAAATTCAGACGTCTTATGAGTATCTGAATGCAACGAGTGAATTCTTTTACGGCAACCCTGTTGGCTTTAAACACGGCGCGACGCTGCTTTCCAAATCCACAAAACGCTCCTAGCACCAAAATTGGCAACAATGCCAAAGTATTACTAGTGTTGAAATGGAAATCACTACAAATCAGGTTTATGTAAACAATTTAGGGTCGGTTGGGGTAAGTGGAACAACTTTTGAGAACAGTTCGTTTTTAAAGCCTTACACGAAATTTTCGAGCCAAAAAAAAAAAAAAAAAAACTTATTGTCTTATTTTATCTTGGACATCATTATTAAACTAAAATTCATCATTAATTTCAAAAATAATGCTTTAAGTAGTCCTAACTATTATACAGTATGCTCTAGATACCATGAAGTCGAAAGGACGGTAAAAAATCGAGACATCGAGTTTTAGAGACAACAAAGTTAAAAATAAGTGGAAACATGTAATGTCTCTCTCTCTCTCTCTCTCTCTCTCTATTCAATACTATTCCAAAAATTGCGTTTCATTGCTCTAACTTTGGATAAAAAGTGAAATTATTATTCTTGAAGAATTGAACAAAAGGGGCGAGCGAAAAAACCGATTTTTTTGTTTCGGAACCGCGTTACCTCTCAAAAGTGGTAGTTTAGTATCCTCAATTTGGGGGAAAATGACAAAAAAAGCTCTAAGTTGACATTTCAGTTCGCGCATGAGGCTGAACGTGTGAAAAAATATGTTAAAAATTGAAATATTCAGAAAATAATAAAATTAGTTTTTTGTATTTTTTCGTAATGCAACAGACATAAATTGTCAGTATATGGAGTAGATTGAACCTACAAAAATATTTTATAGCTTTTATACAAGATCTTTAGTTCGTGCATACGCCTTAGATTGGGCATGAGATTTTAGCCCAATTTAAGGCGTATGCGCAAACGAAAGATCTTATTTAAAAGCTATAAAATATTTTTTTTAGGTTCAAATTACGCTATATACTGACAATTTATGGCAGTTGCGTTATAAAATTGTGAAAAAACTAATTTTATTATTTTTTGAAAAATTCAATTTATAGCATATTTTTCTAACTTTCAGCCTCCTGCGCGAACTGAAGGCGTCAACTTAGAATTTTTTTTATTATTTTTTACCAATTGCGGATACCAAGCTGCCACTTTTGAGAGGTAACGCGATTCCGAAATTAAAAAAAAAATCGTTTTTTTCGAACCACCCCATTGTACAACCTCAGTGCGTTATCTGCAGCATTTATTTTTATTTTAGTTATTGCAAACATCACTTTTTACAAAACAATACAGTGTTTTCATTCAAATTTTGACTACCCAATTTTCACAAAAATGTCCAAATTCTTTTAATTTGAAAGTATCAAACTCTCATGTAGCATCTTTTAAAGGTTTCAAAAAAATACTAATTTAAGACGTGCGCATATTCGAATGCGCATGCATGAATGTACGCATCTATTTTGAGTTAGAAAAAGATATGGAATGCTTAGCAATGGTAATGTAGTGAACTCTCTCTTTTTTTTTTTTTTTTTTTGGAATTTTTAATAGAGACGTCGTCTTTTACATTTGCTCACCCTAATATCCTTAAAACTGCTCCCCCTCATTAAATAACCTATTGTAACAAAAATCAATAGAGTATACGAATGAAACAGAATTTTCTTGATCATATAGACAGAACTGCAAACTGCTACGAAACGAGCTGATGTGTGCATCACATGACTTCCTTTTACACCAATTTAATGCTATTTCCCTATTATTGCAATTTTAATGGGATTCTCTCTCTAACTTTTTAAATATCACTAGCAATGGCCACATTGAAAGCAGATTTAAAAAAAAAAAAAAAAATCGCCAAATTTTTTTCGCCAAGTTGGCGACAAAACTTGGCAACCAAAAGACTGGCGATATATCGCCAAGTGACCGCCAAATTATAACACCACTTGAGTTTGCATCGAAATTAACAATGATTTCCCCCCAAAAAGGTGCAAAAGACCCCTTTAGAAACACCCGAATGCAACCAAAATAGGAGGTGCACAACTAGACCCCACTACGAGTCTATGTACCAAATTTCAACTTTCTAGGACATACCATTTTTGAGTTATGCGAGATACATACGCACATACGCACATACGCACATACACACATACGCACATACATACAGACGTCACGAGAAAAGTCGTTGTAATTACCTCGGTGATGGTCAAAATGGATATTTCGCGTGTCTATACATTCTTAGGCACTTTTCCGCATGTGGTCGAATCGAAAAAAAAACTCAACATTCATTTGGGGGTGAGCAAAATGGAAATTAAGGGCGATTTTTGAGTGAAAATTTTTTCGCGAATACAATACTTCCTTTTTTGTAAAAGGAAGTAAAAAACGGAGTTTCTACGAACTACAATTTTGAGTTACGATTCTACGAAAACGTGTCCAAAACTTACGATTTTTTTTTATTTATTTATTATGAATGCTATCCATATTATTGATCATTTGATAATATTGCTTTTATACTCAATAATCTTAAAATTTTTTGCTTAAAAGTAAACAAAAAGAACGTATCATAACAAATGATAAAAACATTAGAAATTTAATATTTTTCAAAACAAACTGTTACTTTTAATATTTTAAATTTAATTTACAAATAAATTACTCATAGCATCTATTAGAGTGTCACAAAATCTGAGGCTTCACCTTCCCGCCCAACCCGGGGCTAACTTCTGCTACTAATTTAGATTTTCAAAAGTTGCAGCTCTGCATATAGATTTCACGAGAAATGTGCTTGGTAGGACCCTCCCAAAAACAAAAGTCTGGTTACGGCCCTGAGATGTATGTCCATAAAAAAAGAAATGGTAATTTGGATGCGGTGATAAAGATATAGATATTATAGTCAACTTGCACTCGAACACTTATCAGAAAGATTATAAAGCAACAAGTTACCGCCCATAAGCCTCGGATAAAGGCAGAACTACATGCAACCAGTAGTTCCTACAAAGACTTATTATCAGTAGTTCTTATAAAGATCCTATTAGTAGTTCCTATTAGTAGTGCACCGGCAGCCCAATCCCCTCCAAAGAATGCAGTTTTGTTCTTGTTATGTTTTCAACAGTCTGGAATAGGGACTGCTTAATACCCAAGCTTTGTCTTCAACTTACAACTTGAACCACACCATGTCTGCGGACTCTCGCTGGTGAGACAAATTTACTATATCCAAATGTTTGTTAGCCGTCTTCACTTCAATGAGATGACATCTGCCTCCAGCTCTGTTATTCCCTATTCCAGACTGATATAGATATTTGGAAAATGAATCTCCGTAAAACACTTTTTTGCATGGTTTTGTAACAAAGAGTGTAATTATTTCAAGCGTTTTCATGATTACTCTAAGTAGGTTTTTCAATCCCGTGCCGACTCCAGTCACGTCAGGTTTTAGGATTGCAAGGAGCCAATCCCACGGGATCCAGAGGGATCGATTTTAATTTTCTGAAAATTTAATTTTAATGTCAAATGGAACAAGTTCTGCTTTTTACGAAGGACTGCTTTTATCACTTAAATTAATAGTTTTTCCGAATTCCGTAAACCAATTGTAAAGCACTACAAAGTTGGAACCAAATCATCAATTATCATTTGGTATGCAAGCGTGTGCCCTAAAAAAAGTCCAACGCGTCCTAACAAAGTATTGCTCGTACGGAAAGAGAAAGGATTTGTTGCTAAAAAAATAACGGGCTTGATGAAAACACGCGCTGTAAGTCGAGTGCAGTTGGTTTTACTGAGATTAAATAACTATTGACCATTTAGCAAAAGATTCCAATTAAATTCATCACCTTCTGGAGTAGATTTTCCTTTTCTTGTGATTGGTTTTTTGCTCAGCAACTGCAAATTCCGGATAAAACCTGCCTTTTGGAATTGTTTTTTTTTGCTGTATCCAATTTAACTTACATTGGCCCCTTGTGCCTTCATTAACGCTTGTCATTGAGTCAGTGCATTTGATTCATTGCAGCAAGGGGTGAGTGCTCAGTCTCAATAAAAGTTTTGAATGTAACTTCACTAATTTTACCTCTCACTTTAAAGAGACATTCGAAAACTTCAGCAGCTTAATTTGCTGCACTGTCATGCGAGTTCTGTGGTTTTTTCCAAGTTTCTGTCGCCTCTTTTAGAGTCATGCCAAGTATATAATGTCAGGATTTTCATTGTTTTTTTTTCTTCTTTGAAGAAAAATATTGTTTAAGTATTTTGTAAGTTAAAGGTTTTGAGTGCATTCCTTAAACTTACAGAAGGGTTCCAAGATTGATTCAGGCTAATTCAGCGGGTTTTGCCAACAATAATACACTTTCTCTATTTTTTATAAAGCGTAATTTTCTGAATTTTAAACTTTAGTGATAGTTTTGAAAAATGGTTTTAAATTATACCAATTTTCTCAATTGCTGAATTTATGAAAATTGAAACCTCGAATGAGAATACCAAATCATTATCAGAAAAATATATTCTACTTTTGTTGTGTTCGTAAATGGTAAATCCACCGTTCATCATATGAGACAGAGTTTTTCTTGATCTTCTTGCAGATATACAAGGCAGGTGGTTCAAACTTCAGATGAAGCTTGTGAAAATAGTCGTTCTATGAGCGGCAAAAGTTAGAAAACAATTAAATGGAAAAAATTTGCAGGATTGGAAACTCCGCGGGATTCCTGCGTTCAATCCTGCGGGATTAATCCTGCTAAAAATCATGCGGGATATCGCAAGATTCGGGATCAGGATTTCGAGAGTGGAAACCCTAACTCAAAGGCACTATTAGATCGTATTTTTTGGGCTGTCGGTATATTACATGACGTTCCATGGAGTTTTTATGCAATATCAGATCACAGACGATAATTAAAAAAATAACTTTTCTTTATGTTTGAAAGTACAATTTTCTATGCTTGCCATACTCTTTATATGTGTAGAAAAATGTCTAAAAAGCTATTCATTCAAAAAACATTGCTTCTAACGCTCGTATATGAGTACATGCACCCATTTTTTTAAATTACTGAAAAAAACACTGATTATTTAACAGACGTAAAACGAAGTAGTGCGGAGTAAACACATTAGTTTTTCGTTTTACTTTTAGCAGTTCATAAAAAATGTAACATTGTAGTCTGAAAAATTTTTAATCCTATATTTGTAAGGATGTTCAAAGATTTATTTTTATTTATTTATTTATTTATTTATTTATTGTCCGATTTTCACCTTTTACTTATAATTGTTTTTAGTTTGTTAAAATCTAATTAGAAACAAATATTTTTCTGATTGTTTCTTTCATTCTAAGGTGATTTCTTCTGTTTGATTCAACAGAATTTATAAACATATTTTATTTTGTTCAGATGGTTGTTATCCCTGTCCAAACCAATTACAATTTTATGAACAAAATTTTATGAATTGGGAAGGAGTTTCATTTAACCTACAAAAACCTGATAACTGTGTGTGTGTGTGCGTTATTATGCTTAGCTACTTTGGTTTTATATTTATTATTTCTGAACGAAAACTAACTTTAAATGTTTTATGTTGTTTACTGAGCGTTTCTGATCATGGAATTTTGTAACAAATGTCTCAAGAATTGTTTCTCAATTATTTTAATAATTGTTGTCGTTTTAAAAACCTTTTTTAAACAATTTAAAGACAAATGTTTAACTAATTGATTCATAATTTTTTTAATAATTGTACTGTGTCAATAAATGTTTTATTTTTAACAATTTTGAAACACGTTTCATCAATTGTATCTAAATTGTTTTAAGTATTTTTGCTTAAAAACTATTTTATTCTAAACAATTTAAAAAACAAAAATTTACCCATTTGTTTATAAATTTTTAAATTTTTTTAATAACTATTTTATACTTAACAATTTAGGAGATTTTTATAACTAAAAAAATTATTTAATTTTAATAACTGCTTTATTTTAAATAACTTTGAAGCAAATATTTTACCAATTGTTTCTAAATTATTTTTTACAATTGCTTTTGTTTCAATAACTGCTTTAGTATTTTTACAATGGACCAAATATCTTACTATTTTCTTTTAACTATATTAAAATGTGTTTTTGCTCTAACAACTTTCATTCTAAACGATTTCGTCACAAATATGTCATGAATAATTTCTAAGTTATTTCAGCGATTAGTTTTGTTTTTATAACTGTTTCACTCTAAACAATTACTTAAAAAATATTTTACTAATTGTTTCACAATTATTTCTGCTTTACTAACTTTTGTTCTCAGCAGTTTAAAAAGAAACTATTTCTTTAAAAGTCTTTTTTTCTGAAAGAACATACTTAAAAATATAGAATCTGACAATTTTTTAAAAAATTTCTTTAAGTTTAATATTTTAAAAAAATTACTTAAATCGGTCCTCTTTCATCGTTTAACGCTTCTGCTGATGACATCACAAATGATGAAGTGCCATTCAGTGTTGCCATTCATGGTCCAAAATATTTAATTCGCATCTTCACTCACGTGTATTGGCAACGATATGGTTGATAGCAAGCGTAGAGCGCAATTGTAATTCGCTTCTTGATTATCATAACATGGAAATGCTGTAGAAAGATGCGCCATAGTGCATCATTTGTGACTTCATCAAGACCACGCCTTGTTTGAAGATTCGGACAGTTTAAAAAACTAATTAAAAAATAATGGTTGGGAAAATGAAAGTATTTTCTGAGTCCATGTTATTTTTTTTGCTTATTCTATCAATTTCAGTGACAAAAAGTACTACTTTTGACTGAAGGAAACAACCCCATTATTTCTAAATTATTTCAACACTTGCTTTATTTTAACCTATCATTATATTTTAATTTAGAAACAAGCATTTTACTAATAACTAAATATTCAAATAATTTGTAAACCAAGTGTTTTATTCTAAAATCTTCTGTACCTCGGAAGCCAGAGTAATGTAAGATCAAAAACTGCAATTTTCCGTTTATTAGTGGACTGTATGTAGAATCCTATTCCGCATTGAGCCATAAGAACGCATTCATACAAAAAAAAAAATCTTTTTAATATTTTGCCAGTTTTAAGAGAGCGCGAGTTCAATCCTTTTTGTGCATCAAGCGACCATTTTTCCGCTCTCCTAAAAAGTTACGATTATGTGGCTTACTTTAGTCAGGCTCTGAGGTACAAAATTTAGAAACAAATACTTAATTAATTATTCTTTTTATTATTATTATTTTATAATGGGGTGGTTTCCTTCAGTTAAAAGTACTACTTTTAATCATTGAAATGGATAGAATGAGCAAAAAAATAACATGGACCCAGAAAATACTCTCATTTTCCCAACAGTTTTTTTTAAATTAATTTTTTTAACTGTCCGATTTTTCAAACAAGGCGTGGTCTTTATGACGTCACAAACGATGCACTTTGCCCTTTCTTTCTACAACGTTTCCACGTCATGATAATCAAGCAGCGAATTAAAATTGCGCTCTACGCTTGCCACCAACCATATCGTTGCCAATACACGTGATTAAAGATGCAAATTAAATATTTTGGACCGTAAATGGCCATACTGAATGGCGTTTCATCATTTGTGATGTCATCGGCATAAGCGTTAAACGATAAAAGAGCACCGATTTAAGTAATTTTTTTAAAATATTAAACTTAAAGAAATTATTTTTAAAAAAATGGTCAGATTCTATGTTTTTAAGCATGCACTTTCCGAAAAAAATATTTTTACAATTTTGGAAAACGACCCCATTGTTTTAGCTTCAATAACCGTTTCAGTTGAAGCAATTTTGAAACAAAATATATTTCACCAAACGCTTCTAAATAATTTTAACAATTGCCTTTGTTTTTATCATGTGTTAAATTAGCGGCAGCTGTTAAAATAATTAACTCAATTTTAGAAAAAATTTTATTAATTCTTCATTTTAATATTCTTCAATAATTGTTTTATTCTAAACAATTTACAAACAGATATTTTTGAAAACTGTTTTTTTTTTTATTGTTTTAATAAATGTTTTTGTTCCATTAATTGTTTCTTCTAAACAATTTTAAAACAAATGTTTTATCAATTGTTTCTAGTTTTATCTAACTTTTTTCTAATTTTTTTTCTTACTTTGTTTCCTTATCAATTTAGAAACAAAGAAATCACTAACAGTTTTGAATAATTTAAAAAATTGCTTTTTTAATAACTCTTTTAAGCTAAAAAACTCTCACCAATTGTTTCTAAATTATTTTTACAATTGTTTTGATTTTGTTAAAATCTAATTAAAAACAAATATTATTCTGATTGTTTCATTCATTCTAATGATTGTTTTTGTTTCAGTAAATGTTTGATTCAAATCAATTTAAAAACATATTTTATTTTATTTGTTTTTTTATTATTTTGATAGTTATTGTTGTTTTAATACCTGTTTTATTCTAAACAATTCAGAAAATAAAAATTTCTAATTTGAGAGAAAAAAATTTGAAACAATTGATTAAGCACTTGCTTTAAAATTGTTTTGAAGAAAACAATTAATGAAACAAAAACATTTATCAAAATAATTGAAAAACAATTTTCAAAAATATGTTTCTAAATCGTTTGAATAAAACAGTTTTTGAAAACTTAAAATAATGTGTAAATAAGAAACAAAAAACGTTTCTAAACTGTTCAGAGTTAATTTTCTGCTTCTAATTATTTGAAAATTGTTTCTCTTGTGCAGAAGTCACGTGGAAGGGCTCACGCCCCTCAGGATGCCCCACTCGATGGGCACCCATGTCAATCGCCACCTGTAGTGGGGTGGCCGAAGGGGGTGAAAGTAGGGCTTGCTCCGATCGCCGTTCCATTTCTCGACCGACGGGGAAGAAAGGGAGCAAGGAGGAAGTCCGACGGTGTCTCCCCCTGGCGGGATCGGCCGCCATCTAGGTCAGGGTTAGAAACCGGGCCGAGGTACTTAAACGGAGAGCGATCGGGAAGTCCTCACCTCACAGCGAGCAGACAAGGGATACACACACCTGTAGCAGCTTCTTTCTCTAGCTGGGATACCGACCCTTACAGGTAAGCCACTACGAACGGTCACTTTCTCTCTCCATCAAACGGAAAAGTATTATCGGAAATTAAAAACAAGGACGTTTTGCGGATTTCACTTTCCATAAAATATACGCTTCTACACATGAAACCATATCAATCTACTTCAATGTGCTCGTTTGGATTATGAGAATTGGACCGTCATACACAAAAATCACACGTCCGCTTAATGAGAAGTGTAAATAGCATCGGAAATCAGAAGGAAATACAACACTGTTTGTATTTCACTTTCTACGATAGAAAATATAACATATAAGATCCATTAGTGTTCCGATTCCAATTTGTTTCGAACTCGTGTGAGTTTTTAACGATGTCTTGAGAACAGACACATTTTAACTCACACATTCACTTAATCGAAAATTTAAACTTTATCGGAAATCAGGAACACAGATACCACTATTTGGATTTCGCTTTCTACGATGGGAAATATAACGTATAAGATCCCTGAGTGGTCCCTTTTCAATTTGTTTTTAACTCGTGTGAGTTTTTAACAATGTCTTGAGAACAGACACATTTAAAGTCACTACTCACACATTCACTTAATCGAAAATTTAAACTTCATCGCAAATCAGAAACACGGGAAACACTATTTGGATTTCACTTTCTACGATGAAAAATACGAGTATAACGAACAAGATCACTGAGTGGCTTGAATTCAGTTTGTTTAGAACTCGTGTGAGTTTTTCACGATGTCTTGAAAACAGACACATTCGCTTAGTCGACAGTGAACAAAATTAATCGAAAATCACAAATAAGGATATCGCTATTCGGATTTCACTTCCTCGATGGAAAATTTCACTTATAAGATCACTGAGTGGTCCAATTTCAGTTTGTTTGGAACTCGTATGAGGTTTTAGTTATGTCTTGAGAGCACAGTCACACACATTTTAAGTCATTACTCACACATTCCCTTAATCGACAGTTTAAACTTTATCGGAAAACAGAAAAACGGATACGACTATTCGGATTTCACTTTCTGCGATGAAAAATATGGCACTGATCCACTTTCCGTTTCTTTGGAACTCGTGTGATTTTGTTACAATGCTTAGACATCAGTCACACACATTTTACGTCACTACTCATACATTCGCTTTATCGAAAATGTAAACATCTGAAATCAGAAAAAAAAGAATATCACCGTTCAAATTCCACTTTCCACAATGGAAAACACCATACACAAGATCACTGAGTGGTCCTATTTCAGTTTGTTTGAAGCTCAAGTGTTTTCCTCACGATGTTTTGCACACAGTCACATAGGTTCTCTACACACACATGGCCCGTTCACACTTACCTTTCCAGAGTGAGAAAAATCACATATAAGATCATTGAGTGGCGCCATTTAAGTTTGTTCAAAGCCTGTGTGATTGCTTGACGAGTTATTGCTGTTGAATCTATCAGTTGTGAACAGTCATTTAGTTCCTCAAGCCTCACACACTTATGAAAAATATATATACACTATCGGAAATGAAAACAAGGTCACAGCTCTTTGAACTTTACTTTACACATTCAGAGAAAGTTTAAATTTAACAGTCCTTCCTAATTTTTCATTAGTAGTCTAATAACAATCTAATTGGAGTCTATGTACTGTTTTCGTATATCGTTTACTTAAAACTAGTCCCACCTTTTTATACCTTTTACCTCTTTATTTCTTTTTTTTATTACATTTTAGTGTTCTGTTTATTCTGACAAAATTAAAAACCTGATTAATATTAAATAGATGAGTCCAAGAAATAAAATTATACATCAATACAATATACATTATAGAGTTTCAACTGTATACAGTAACTCATTTGACGAAATTAGCAATTGTTGATTTGAGCAAATACGCATATTTTGCTTTCCATAATGATGGAGGGCCACGGTCCCCCTTTCCAAAAAAATATGTTTTATTTGTACTTTTCCTTATATACCTGACTGAAAACAAGAAAGCAGTTTTGTAAATAATAGAAAGAAAAATTCACGAACTTTTACTTAAAATACGATCAAGTTCCCGTCGACTCCAGAGTACTAGTTATGCTAAAATTACTCGTAACCACACTTTTACCACAATGTGTACGAAAAAAAAAATCTTTGAGTGATGCCGTTGTATTTTATACATGGTTTTCAGTGTAATTTACCAATGTTTTCGTTTATTATGTACTAAAAACAAGTCACTTTTGATGAATTTCACTCACCTCCTCCCCCCCCCCCCTAGTCTTCTCTCGCGCATTATTATGTCTTCTGGTCATACTTACAAAATAAAAAAAAAATCAACGTAATATATTTAAAATTCAAGTTTTACTACGGAAAACAACTTTGCGTTGTGCAGTAAAAAAGTCGTCTCATGTAAAACCATACTCGTAACACATTTTACTCTTTGAACACGTTTTTACGTGTGAAGTTTTTCCCATTCAGGAGAGAAGCTAAGACACTTTTTGGGTAAAATCACCTTTAAAACATTATAAAAAATTCATATAATATATAATCCTTTGTTTAGACCAATACCCGAGCTAATATCTAACTCATAAAAAGCTACCGAATCAAAGTTAGCAAAACCACTCTCGAATATTGAAGTTTTCTTAATTATAAATATGTTTTGGACATAATTTTAAATATTTCAAGAGTTATAACTATCATATTTTCAACCATGAATTTTTAACTATGCGTCATATAAACAATGTTTCAGCAACATTTTATTAAAATTAAAATCTGTACACGCGATTCTGAAACAACATGGTTCGAATCACAAATAAAAATGTATTATGTAAAAAATTTAACTCTTCTTCACACGATATCAGTTTTGATCAATGAAAGGCTTCATAATTTCACTTTCAAACTCCAGTAAATCGCATACGTAATATATTACGAAAATAGACAACGCATCGTATTAAGTAGTATTTTAGTCTCGTACTTGTGCTTGAAGTACTGTAGTACATTAAACACAAATTGCTCCACACACCTTCCTTCCAGCTCCATATACAGAATATTTAACACTAACGACCAAGCTTTGATCTTTTATGCACTTTTCGGTTCATCCAGTAAAACATGAAGTACCCCTATGTGTCGCTGGAGGACCTACACTTTTTTAAGTGACACACTACTAGGACATGATAGGAAGAGGTGCGACAACAATTAAGGGTTCAAACCCTGGCACTTGGTACTAGAGCATCGTTTTAGGGCTGGGGCACCCATTTTATACAATCTCGCTCAAAGCAAAAATTTACTGTCAACAAAGGAAAGGGGGGGGGGGGAATGCACCATGAACCCATAATTCTACAGAGATGATCTCGAACTTAGTAAAGTCTAGTATTTCAACCACATAAAATGTCTTATAATTAATTGACAAAATATTTCATAACAAATTGCGCAAAATGTTTCGCGATGGGGTCGTTTCCAAAATTTTAAAAGTATTTTTTTTTCTGAAAGAGCATGCTTAAAAATATACAATTTGACCATTTTTTAAATAATTTGTTCAAGTTTAATATTTTTAAAAAATTACTCAAATCGGTGCGCTTTTATTGTTTACGTTTCTGTCGTGTGACATCACAAATGATAAAATGCCATTCAGTGCTGCCATTCACGGAGAAAAATATTTAATTCGCATCTTTACTCACGTGTATTGGCAACGATATGGTTGATAGCAAGCATAGAGCGCAATTTTAATTCGCTTCTTTATGATCATAATGTGGAAACGTGGTAGAAAGATACGCCATAGTGCATCATTTGTGACGTCATAAAGACCACGCCTTGTTTTCAAATCGGACATTTTAAAAAATTAATTAAAAAATAACTGTTGGGAAATGAAAGTATTTTCTGCGTCCGTGTTATTTTTTTACTCATTCTATCAATTTCAGTGACTAAAAGTACTACTTTTGACTGAAGGAAACAACCCCATTGAATTTTAAACCGTCTCAAATCGTGTAAAATATTTCTTTTACCATTTTATAAAATATATTTCGTTGCGAAAACGTTTCGTTATTGTCTTGTAAGTCCTATAATAAATCGATTGCACGGCAACTAAAATATCATCTGTTTTATAGAAATATTTGTTTAGAAATTTTTACATTTCTTTTCTTATTTATTGCTTGCTGTGCAACTATATATATATTTTTTTTAAGATTTCAATTTTACTGTAATTAATTTCTTTAAAGAACTATTTTGGCAGAACGTACAAATATTGAGATCCTTTATTTTAGCTTAATTTCAAAATCCACTGATTTAATTCACTAGGCCAATAATATACATATTAGTGCACAAACTCTCTTTTGACTTCAAAGAGTGCCAAAATATTTATTTATTATGTAAAGTGCTTAGACTCATTTTCCTCACAAGTCAAGAAAACTGGAAATACAATTAAAATGTTCTTCCTTACAAATCCAGTAATGTGAACAGGGAATGTCAATTACTAAATTAATAAATTGCTAGCAACACCGTTAATAAGGCACAAAAACTCAATCATTGCATGCACGTGTTTCAGGGTTACAATCTTCGTTGGATGTGTTTTCATGCATGCGTAAGCTCATGCCTTCTGCATAGAAAAGCAGTTAATTGTTACCCCAAAAGCGTGTATGCAATAATTTTACTTTTTCGACCTCAGATTTTTTTTTTTTTTTTTTTTTTAATTTATTTTAGACACAAAGGTACTGTTTTACTTTACATTCATAAAAATCGATTACTTATAGATGGATAGAGCTGATTAATCAGCGATTTCATTACAATCTTTCATTTGTATTCGAATATTAATAGGCTACAGTAAACATTTGTTGGTGAATTGAGCTGATTAATCACAGATTTCATTACAATCTTTCATTTGTATTCGAGTAATAACAGGCAACAGTAAACATTCTGTGATGAATGGAGCTGATTAATCACAGATTTCATTGCAATCTTACATTTGTATCCGAGCATTAATAGGCAACAGTAAACATTTCCTGATGAATTGAGCTGATTAATCACAGATGTCATTAAAATCTTTCATTTGTATTGGAGCATTAGTAGGCATGAGTTACCATTTCTTAACGGAAGGAACTCATTCATCACCAACTGCATTACAATCCTTAATCATGCATTGAAACATGATGATTTCATCGCAATGCTTCATCACGGTTATTCACAAATTTATTTTTCCCGGTAAGACAACTTTATCCTCTAATTATTATTGCAATTGTTATAGTTTTTGTGCCTTTTTTGATGACTCAATGAATTATATTAATTGTTCAAACTATTTTCTCATATTTTAAGCTACCATACTAAAAAGTACCATTTGTATCGATTTTTTTCGTTTAATTCTGTTACCATTTTTCTACTGATAAATGTCACCATACAAGTGTCATTTTAAAACAAAGTACTTTTTTAATGTGATAAACAAACAAATTTCGACAGTCATGCCTATCTATAAACTTAACTATAAACCTCCAATAAATTCACAAGTGGTTTGGCATTCTGAATCTGAAGCATACAGTACTTTAAGAAGTTAGAGTTAACCGTATTAAAAATGCACGTGTTTCGGGGCTATAAAGAACCCGTTCACAAGTGAAAAGTTACGAACTTCGAGACGTAAGTAGTACTTAGTGAAGCAATACGTTCTAAAGCTCACAACTTTTTCCATTGATGAAGGGGTTCTTTGAATCCCTAAAATACGTCTCTGCAAGAACAGAGGAAACGGTTTTTAAATCATCGTAAATTATTTTAGTATTGTATTGTATCGTTATTCGTATTTCATAAATATTTTAAATACTATTTTCCGTGTCTATATAAGACATAATCGTGTGTTGGCATCACTGCCACAGCAACGCCTGCTGGTGGTTGAAATATAACCTTTAGTTTATGTAACAAAATGTCCATATTCCATGCTTGATTATTTAAGTTTAACAGTTGAAAAGATTTTTCGGAATGAATTAAAACCTCTATTTCTTTACCTAAACATTTTATTTCACTTCTTACTCAAATCAAAAATCGACATTTTTCTTTTCTCTTCTTTTTTATTTCTTTCTTTAGCACAAAATGAAAATTATTCCTATAAGTTAAATTGATACATAACTCGATGGATTACAAATCTGTATAGTTTTAAGATGGCATAGAATGATTGCAAACGAAATTAGTATTTTTACGCGTAAAATGTTACCAGTTTATTTTGCAAAATAAAAAGTAGAAAGCTGATATTATTCGTAATTCAAACAAATTACAGGAGGCGCTGCAGTCTGTTGCCAATGGCTGCTGAAAGAGGTCTAACAAAGATCCACCCACGTGTGTAGGACATGACTTATTCAATGAGACATCCGTGTGTCCCGGACAAATTCAAATGTTTTACTTATTTGGCTAGTTTCATAAATCATCGCAAAGTGGCGTTTTCAAGCTCTACCTTTCTCACAGAATAGGGCATTGAAACTTTTATATTAAAATATATCTGAAGAGGTGTAAAGTTAACCTATATGATTAAAATTAACCTTAATGACGCATTTTAAGCATTCATTTCTTTTACGTGGTTAAAACTTGTGAAGAAGCTGGCATTCTTAACAATAAATGAGCTAATCTGTTCATGTTTGACAACTGTATGTAAACTTTTCATGTCAAGAAATATATACTTTTGGATATTGAAGATGAGCAAATGTAGAGTAACACTAACATCATTCACGATCAACAGAGAGCAATAAGCAATTATTGATTGCTTAAAAAAAAGAACAAAACCTTGCATTTAATTGTAAGTTAGCGTAGTGGACATTGTTCTAAAGCAATTTTTTTTGGATATTGAAGATGAGCAAATGTAGAGTAACACTAACATCAATTACGATCAACCGAGAGCAATAAACAATTATTGATTGCTTAAAAAAAGAACAAAACCTTGCATTTAATTGTAAGTTAGCGTAATGGACACCGTTCTAAAGCAATTTGACGGTTTGTTAGGAGAGGGGGAAGTAAAACGAAACAAATTGCTTAATTTCAACCCTAACATCAACATCGGTCAAACGAGAGCAATAAGCAATAATTGATTACTCAAAAACAAAAAAAAAGCACTCTTGCATTTAATTATAAGTTAGCATAGTGGACATCGTTCTAAAGCAATTTAATGATTTGCCGGGGGAGGGGGAAATCACCCAGTTAGTGTTTATAAACAGGAAAGAGGAAGATCATTTGTGGGTCATAAAAGTCGTCGCCAAACCATCAATGTGACAGAATTTACTACAACGAAATGCCTTTATTTTTTCCTTGAGGAAGTTGGACTCTTCCGCTATTATTTTGGAGCTTCAACTTAGTTTTTGACACGTGAAGTCACCTACTCCTTATGCGCATTTCTGTCACATCACCGGGATAAATAGGAAGCCTCTAAGTTTAGAGGGGGGGGGAGATAAATTTGCTACCACAAAACCAAACAAGGTGAAATTTAAAATTACTCAAAAGAGTAAATATTCCTATAATAAATCAATGAACTGAATGTATGTTCCAGTTTCATTGATTATCTGAAAGTAATCTTTTGCTATTATAAAGGAAAAGTTGCTAATTGATGTTGCTATAAGTGAATTTGTGATTTGGGATCACGCGGTGTTTTATCGTGTGTTCTTGCAAATGAAGATTCTTTGCACGCCACCGTTGAATTACTATCTGTTTCTCTACTTGGCGAGAAAAGTTGACATTGCCCAAAAGTACCCCACCCCCACCCCCCACCCTTTTTTTTTTTTTTTTTTTCGATTTTCATTCTGTCCAAAACTTTCAGATGTATGAATAGGAACCTCTGCAAAATATAAGGGTCAAAAACTAAAAGATTATAAACGTAATGATAAGACTATATTAATTGGTCTCCACATCAATTAATTGTTTGAAAAGAGCCTTACTACTCAAATTTTTCGCAGTAGTCAATTTGCAACTTAACACAAACATTTTAAAATATCTTTTCATACTTTAAAACAAACTATCTCTTACAATGTTCGCATATTTTTTAGATTTATGATTTCATTTAATATTTTAAAGAATGTTGTTAGGCTATAAACATGATGACTTATTTATTGAGTAGAACATCAAAGGAAAAATATTTAAAATTCAAGATAATACAAAGTTAATAAACAAAAATAATAAGAAAGGTTGGAGAAATGTTGGATAAAGCTGTTTCGAAACTATTTGAACTTGTTCTTTATTCTATAAATCTCATCCTAAGAGCAAAAAAAATGTCATTGTTTTCATAACTTTCTGCAAAGATAAAAAGGTTTCCTCGAGACAAAGAAGCCGCAAAACAGTTGTTTGCTGAACTTGTTTCCGAATTACGCCCAGCTTAAAAGATTTCGATTTGATAAATTCAATGAAATATTAAACTTTTAATCCTTTTTTGCCATCCGCTACAATCGTTAAATCTTTATCTCAATCGAATATTCACGAAATATGAGCTTACTTATTAAATTTTGGAGCAGGAACTATTTCTGTAACTGATGAGAAAAAATGGTGACGTATGACAGGAAATGTAATAAACCCATTTCAATTTAAGGGCGAAATCATTTTTGAAAAAAATTTTATTTCAGAATTTTTTATTCATTTTTTGTTAAAATTTATTTATTTATTTTATTTATTTGTTTTTACATTTACCATTTGCACTCCACTTTATTTACTTTCACTTTTCTCTTTCTTTTTTTTCTTCATCTTTGTTTATTTTTGGCAATCATAAACAACGGTACATTTCTTAAACAATGAGAAAAAATGAAGCTATTTATGTTGAAAAGTTCTGAATGTCGTATTGAACACTAATAAATCTAGTAAATAACATTATCAATCGAAATCGAGGAAAAGACAAAAATATATAAAGAATTATTAATGAGATACGCGTCGCGTTCATTTGTAAAGGATACTGATATAGTCTACTTAAGTTTTTCGCGTAAAACCAAAGATTCAGAAAATATATTTGTCTCACTTCAAACCAAAAATAGTACAACAAAATATTTTTCTAATTTTCCCTGTATGTATTGCAAATTTAAACACTTTTTAAAATAAATTTCAAAGTTAAACCATCGTCCTTCCTTAAAATGTTTTTGATTAGTTTAAATTATTTAGAATTCCGCCTACACATTTTATATTATTTAAGAAAGATTCAGCTGTGATGTTCACTTCAAATTCAGTTAATGTTTTTAGAAACACTACGTATTTTTAAAAAACTAGATTTTAAAAAAAATCAATTTATTTCAGCTTGTTGACTTAAAAGTGTCAACTTTTAGAAGTGTTCTCACCCTTCCATGTGTCTGCTCAAATTCTACGGAGCAAACCCTTACTCCAAATGAAACCCATTAAAATATAAACTAAGAATCCTTAAATTCACTCTCTAAATATATTAATAATGCAGTTTGTGCCATGACTCCCCACCCTACATGGTTTCCTTTTCATCTATAGCAGTATCTAGCTATATATAAAAAGGCTATAGCTGTTTCTAGCAGTTGTGCTAAAATATTTCCCGAAAATTAATTTATGACCCTGTTCTTGAAAAACCGCATTCGCAATTTTTTCATACAACTATTTTTCTTTACTCTTCAGTTATTGTTCCTTGCAACACTCCGAAACAAGTAAAAAATAATCATTGCAGTTCGTGCCATACGTTTGTTGTCTACTCTATACTAATCACGACGCAATTGAAGTTCAATTCGTTCAAACAACATTGAGCTTTCGTTGAAACAAAAGCATTTCTCCAAATCCTATTTCTCATCTGTGATCGAGTCCAAAGAGTTCACCAATGTACGTTACGGTCTGTTTCGGGTGTGGGTTTTCCATCTTCTTGGGCATCTCACACAAGCAGCGCCAGAGGGAGGAAAAGTTGCTTCTCTCAACTTTCAAGCCCAGTTGGACTGCTAGAGGGATGACCACTTTACCGATATTCCTTCATCCATGAGTTTAGCTGTGTAAATTTTTGGGAGGGCGGAAATTCTCAGTTTGCCGAATGAAACTCCAAATGTTGCAGAATGATGATAATTTTGCCGAATGGAACTCCAAATTTAGTCGAATGGTGATAATTTTGCCAAATATTGCCGAATCATGATAATTTTGTCGAATACAACTCCAAATTTTTCCGATCATCAGACAGAATTTGACGAATAAGGAAATTTTTAGAAGGTCACCGCGACCTCCCATCAGGGCGCTCCTGTAGCTGTGTTTCATCTCAGAATGTTCGGATAATTGGATAGGGCGCTTAAGGGGTGTTTCTGACTAACAAAACAATTGAAACACATTTTCAATGTGTAACTAAGTTCTCTCAAACTTTTTTTTTTTCATATTTAGTTTGAATGGATCGGTAGAATTTCAACATATTAGATTACTGGTGCACCATTTTCTTTCACAGTTTATCTAGACTTAATACTGAAAATTTTCGTTTGAACTGAGTACATCCCTTTTTAACTAAGCCCTTATTTTCTTGTTGACTCCCCTAACGATACATTTATCGAGGATATATTTCCGATGCTGACTATCAAACCCTGAGAGAAATAGGGATATTATTTGAATAATTAGTCAACTTGGTCCGTTATTGTTCAGTCCTTCAGAATAATTTCGGAAAATCAACTCTTTACTTGTAGCTGTACTCCTGATTTTTTGTTCCAGTGCTTTCCGTAGCCCTGGTATTTTTAATGTGGTACACCAAGAAGAAACACTTGAAAAAGTCACATCTGTACTAAATTAAAAAGTCACAGTACTTCTGATTTAGAATCGATGATTTTCAATTTGAAGTGGCCAGTACAGAACTAAAAGCAAAATTCTTTGTTTGCCCCTTTGCCCATTCTTTGGTGCAGATTTTTTTTTTTTTTTTCCAGATGCTCTCCTCAGTAGTATTCCTATGATAAATTAATTCCACTGCGTTCAGGTCCTATTCCGATACTTTCCGTGGTACTAATCTTAGTTTTAGTGGTATTACTACAAGAAAGTTTATAGATACCACGGAGAATAATGTCTTGCTTCATCAGAAGTACTTTCAGTTCTTTTAATTTTAGTTTTGATTCTGTATTCAGGTCCATGATATGACTTAGCTTCTTAATTTATTGCCGTAAACCTGATATCAATTCAAATACTTCCGCGGTACTAAATTTGTTTTGGGTGGCATCACTACAAGAGAATTTATTGCTACCACATGGTTATTGTACCTTCCTTCATCGGAAATACTTGCAATTCTTCTGGTTTAGGCTCCGATGCTTTCCGTGGAAGTATTCCTATTAAAAATGAGCTTAGTTTCAGTACAGTCCCAGAACATGGCTGGGAAAAGGCATTGTAAATTTTGTTGCAATGATTGTGCTTTAATTAATATGCCTTCCAAATGCTTCATTTATGAAACAACTCTAACAACTTGCCCTTATATATCACACCTATTGAGGAGAACACTAGCTATCGCAAAGAAATCAACTATCGCCAAACGAAGGCTCGTTTGCTTTTATTCTTTTGTTTTCGATTTATTTTATTTTTATTTTTTACTTATTTATTTACTTATTTTATTATACTTATTGAGCAATCACGATTGCATATTGTTCTCATTTGATTGTCCTTGGCGTCATACTGATTTTTCAGCTTGGAATAGGGGCCTCTATAGCATCACCGCCCACCGTCCTCTGCAGGCACGGCTCCTCGGGTCCTAAGCACTGTACCCTGGAATCCGTTTCTCCTGGTCGGAGGCGTTCATGTCCTAACACACCCAACCGCATACACACACACGCGCCTGCAGACACATTCACACAGACGCCTACGTGCATACACACAGGTCGACGCACTCACACAAACCTACACACACACGGAACTATTACACACGTAACCGCCCAAGAGGAAGGGTAGGCTTTCGGCGACAGGAGCCGTTTCTAGAAACAATAACTCCAGTGAGTAGGGTCCTGTCGCAACTCGTGATTGCGAAACACATAATTTTAATTCAAAATTTCAGAATTCAAATTAATTTTTATTCATTTTTATTTTATTTTATTTTATTTTTTATTCATTTATTTTTTATTATTATTATTTTGAAGGCATCGTGTGATGGAGTATTGTCCAAAACCAAGGCAGTTCCGGAAAATGCGGAACCGAAAGATTCGCCATGGTGAACAAATTGCTCTCAAGATGCAACCATAGGACAATACGCCCACGGCAATAAACGAAGGCAGTAAAATAAATTAACTTGAGCGCGTGCTCGCTAGAAAACCTTTAAAATTTCGCATTTAAAGAAGCCCTTGCAGAGAACAAACACCCATCGGAGCGTGCGCGTTACGGGCCATTTAATGCTCCCATTCCATTTTGCCCACAAGAAGAGAGAGAGAGCGAAAGCCTGCAACACAACAACAGCCCCAATTCCTGGAGATATTGGAAGAATTTTTTTCCATCTCCCTCTCCTCCGATCGTCTGCTGCAGCAAGTGTTCGTCCTCCCCTCGAATCGGGGCCATCGAACGCTCGGCCGCGTGTGCCGATCCACATTCGAGAATCCCCTAACCCAGATCTAGGGATGCTTCTGAGGAGGAAAAGAAGAAGAAAAAAAATACCTGACAGAATGCGATCATCGGTGATTGTTTCGGAGCTGGGAGGCCCGGGGCTCTTTTCCCGCCACTTTCCTTCCCACTTTTGCGATCGGCTGATGCGATGACCCCACGAGAAAGTGGTACAACGGCCCCTGCGGTAATATCTCCAGGGAATGTTCTCAACCTTCACCCGCGAGATGAAGATTATTACAGCAAAATCGTTTGCAGTGCAATCGTAAATGATTTCTATTTTTGATAACTAGCGAAATCTGTTCTATTTGGTATTCGGAATCGAGTTTCATCCAACTGACGAGGATGAGATGAAAAACGATATGTGCTTATTCAGGAAAAGGTGAAAGTGCAGTGCATTCACAAATTTATTCATTCCGCGAGTCAAATGGGAACGTGTTTCAGAAGTCTAATACAGCTTACATTTCTTAGAAAATAAATATCCTGTAGCAAAAATTTAAATTCATGTCCCAAATATATACATTTTTAGGCAAAGTAACCGGGAAAAGAAATACAAACGCAGTTTGGAGGACACATATAGCATATTTATTTTCTACAGAACAAATGCTTTCTGAAGGAGTTAGAAAATAGGTATATATTTTTGGTTACTCGTGCTGAGTTAGGCTGGATTACCTTTGTAGTAGTCTTGGGTAGGTATTTCAACTCAAAGTCATGCCAATAACACATCTATTTTTTTTTTTTATCATCTTCGCAAAAAGAAGTAACATTATTAAGGTCAAGCTTCATCTTCCAGAATCACACTGTATTTTTGAACTGAGATAAGAGAATTCTTCATGCTAAAGGAAAAATTCTGACCATTGTGGGTAAAATTTCGAACCTGCTCCTTATTGCTATGTAAATGGGTGTTGACCGAAATCCCTACTCTCGGCTGTAAGCCGGTTCATAGAATTTCCAACCTAATCGCGCGAAATGACGTCAGCTTTATCACACTGTTGGATATATCGGGCTTGTTTATGACAAACTGTTTTTCTTTTTCTTATTTTGAGCGGACTCTGCACTTAATTTTGTTGTTATAAAAACTACAAAGTTACCTAACTCTCCGTTTTTTCTTTCCAGAGACCATGGCGAACTTGTCGGCCCTGGCCCTAGCCCTCTTGTTGATGGGCACGATAGCCAGAGGAGACTATGGCGGTGGAGGAGATGGTGGATATGGCGGTGGTGATGAAGGTGGTTACGGTGGTGGAGACGAAGGAGGTTACGGCGGCGGAGATTATGGCGGTGGACACGGTGGTGGCGACTCGTACGGAGGTGGAGAATCTTATGGTGGTGGAGGAGGAGGTTATGAACACCACTACAAAGAACCAATTGTCCATGTCATACACAAAGACGTTCCTGTATACCACAAGGTAAGAAACTTATATATTGTTTTGCTCCTATATGTAAAGGTGCTTAGTATAAGTATCCTTCCTCCTCCCCCTCCTTGATCAAATCAATAGAACTTAATAAACTGAACGTCGTCAGTGGACGGAGTCGATGCCATACAAACAAATCACATGAATAAAATCTGAAGAACTATTCTCTGAACTGGAACATTCTGGGGTTCAGTGTCGCTGTTGCAGTCAATGTTTTTGGAAAAGTAGGAAATTACCTGGTTCTTGCGACAGGTTGGTTCAAACTGGTCAAATTTTATCGTGCTGTCTTCCAGGTTTTCTCCTGTCCTATTGACAAAAGCGGGGTAAACATTTCTAAAACTCATCTTGAAAGATGCGTTCCAGTATCTCCAGAAAATTGGGAGAAAGTCTCAATGTTTTTGTCCCGAACTTTAGACCCAAGGGTTTGGTCTTCGTCTGACCCGTTGAGGCTGTTGAGCCATTGAATACAGAACTAAACGCGCAAAACTTTTGTTTTACAGATTCACTAAATTACAGGTAAATTATAAATTATTTTTGCGAGAATACTGTGAAGACGGGACCTGATATCTAAAGTAGTTGCAAGTAATGTTCTTATAACAACGTGGCGCATTTTAATGTTACTAAAAGGCAGTCTAGTACTGCCGAAGGAATGTAAAGAGCAGTATCAGCAGGGTTGAATTTTTGAGATATATAAAGAAACGTGTTTTGGCGTCTATACTAACAATGTGAAAGTTGGAATTTGACGGTTTTTTCGTGCTTGATCCTTTACCTTTCCACAGCATTCTAATACTTCAACTAGCCCTCCCCCCCCCCCCATTGTTGGCACCTATTCTTCTGGTATCCCTAAACATTTCCCTCTAAAGTTTCTCATATAGCTGAAGACTAAAAGTTATTGGTTTAAATTCTGGTGCTTATTTCATCGGAAGATATCATATATTTATCATTGCACTTATAGTATATGCATATATCTGTGTATGCGTCGGAGCGTGTGTATAGCAATTATAAAATTGAATGAAATATCTTCCTCCCAAATTCATCAAATTTAAATGGCTATGATAAAGTTCTTACCACCCTTCATTAGTCGACACATTTCTAAATTTTAGGCTAGTACCGAATAGACTTAGGTCTCCAAATCTATCCGGTACTTACTAACGGATACATAAAATGTGGGAAACATACTCCACGCTATCGCCAACAAAATGATAATTTAAAAATATATATTTTTTCCTTTTTTACGTAAACCGATTTTTAAAAAAAGCACAGCACTGCCGTGTAACAAGTCCTAACAAAAAAATACTTCGCTTAATTTCTATCGTTACTACACTCTATTTTCGTTCAATCAAAGATTAAGTTGAATAAAATCGATTGATAATGATACATCATATCGTTATCAGCCTTTGTCATTCTGTAGCTAGATCACAATCACATCAATCAGAATCAACATCACAATCACATCAACAATCTGCTGCTTATGATTTTCAATCAATTCTGGGGCAATCTTGTTATTTTTAAATACCATTTTGAACAAACACATTCGGCATGAGGTATTAGCTCCTAAAGAGGCGCATCGTTGAAAAGGACATTTCGTACAAATGGAATGAAAAAAGCTCAAAATAGATTATTGTACGTGTGACCCCCTTCGTTCTATCTGATCGAATTTTAACTAACGGTTGTTTGTCCAACTACACACAGTGCGTGAAATATATAAAAACTCCATGTATAATGAATTAATAAGATTTGTTGACTATATTTTTCGAGAAACGGTTGCTAGTTGTGAGATAGTCACTTTTTATTGAGAACTGAAAAACCATGCTCTTATATGCAACGTGATTTGAAGGTTAACAACGGCGTATGCGCAAAGCGAAGTATATACATATACATGTGACTGTAAAAGTTCGAAATCTGGTAAATATTGAGTTTAGCCGGTGAATGTCAACAATCACACACCAAAGCCAATGGCGAAAGGCCGAATATTTCCGGTGAATCACCTGTGAAAATCGTCTTTCTCCAATTTTAGTGTTTTGCAGAAATCTATATATTTGTTATTGATGTCAATAATGCTCATTTATGAATACTCTCCCATTGCATCGCAGGTTGCCATCCCTAAACCAGTACCAGTACCCAAGTACTATCCAGTGCCCAAACCAGTGCACGTACCTCATCATGTACCAGTACCAGTAAAGGTACCCGTGTACAAGACCATCCCCAAAATCATCACCATCCCCAAGACTGTGCCCGTGCACAAGATCATCCATGTGCCCAAGCACGTGCCCGTAGGAGTACCAGTTCCCGTCTACAAACCGGAACCAGTGCCAATCTACAAGACCGTGCACGTTCCCAAACCAGTGCCAGTTCCCGTCCACATAAAGGTACCTAAGTACGTACCCGTACCCGTACACAAGATCATCAAGGTGCCCAAACCCTACCCAGTGCCCGTCAAGGTTCCTGTCTACAAGGAGACACTAGTCAAGAAACCCGTCGTCCTGCACGTACCGTAAGTAACACTTTTACTTTTAAATGTTCCGCAGACACTATACTTTGTCCCTGGGTTACATTTATCTAGAAAAATCTCTTTATAGAGTCATTTTGTGCAGGTGTGAACTGTAGAACTGACACGTAAAAGAAATTTTCGTATTTTTTTTAAATACGACATTTTCTATCATTTTATTAACAAGAGGTATACCATAAAAGTAAACAGTGTTCTATTGAACCCTGTAGTGATATTTATTTTAAATGACAAGCACTTTATATCGCACTAGAATGAAAAAAAGCTTTCTTCCTCTGCGATATTTAACCGCAATCTTTCGGTGGACGTTGTGTGGTTATTTGTTTTTAGTACTAAATTAAACCATCATAATGATATGAAAATAGATTCAGTAAGAAGTAAAGTTAAACATTCTAGAACTATTTATGGGAAATCAACGTTGTGTGTGCTGATCAATTAGCGAATTACACTTCGCGTACGTGTTTCGTTCCTAAACAAAAAAATCTTCAGCTTTCTGGCGCTAAACAACAACAACGAAGAGGGGTTCAGAAGCTCAAAACTTTCTGTCACTGAAAAAAGAATTTCTTGTAGACCCGAAACTGATATATGAAATAAAGTTAGCAGTTTGTGCGGCACCAATGTTAATTTCCCCCCCCCCCCCCATAATCAATTGCATTGCATTACAGGGCACTATGAAGGATTTTACTTTGTGTCTAGCTCTTAGGGCGCCATAGTGGTTGATCCCTTACAGTTTAAAAATCGGTCCAAGTCAAGAAATTTTCAATATGCAGAAAACCGTCAGAGTCTTTGCCGTACAGTTATGCGACATGTTGAAAATTCCTTGAGCATATATTTGACCTGAACGTTCAAGGCTAAATTAAATTTCATGTGAAATTCACATATCAATCAGAGCCCTGAGGGTGGAAAACTGGACGTCAGTATTCTCAAGTAGTAATGGCGTCCACCGATTATGGTGCCATATGAAAAAAATAATTGCCAGTCCGTGTGGGATGCACTAAGTGCGCAAATGGTGAGAAGCCAACACGCAGCTACATTAGAAACAACGGCAGCAACTTTGTCATCGAGTGTTTTCTAAATTGCGCCCTCTATGAAAACACAGAATATCACGTGGACACAGTGTCCTTCAAGTAACCCTCTCGTTTGCAACATTGAATCCTCAGGAATCTTTCACTCAACTGTCGTTCCAGGAACCCACCCAAGCGATCGTCACGGAAACAGAGCGATCGGCACGACATATCCCTCTTCTTGTCGTAATCATCAGACCCGATTTATTTGCAATTTAGTTCTCCGGGCCGGTGGTGTGGCAACGGGGCATGATTCCAGAGAGGCTCCATTGCGCAGACAACTTAATTGAATTTTTACGGATGGACACGTGAGTGCCCCCTTTTGCTTTCCCACGGTCCAGTCAAGGCCGAAAGGAAGTGTCCTGCGAGAGTTTTGTGTGATCTATGCGTTCGAAATCTCTTAATTGAATGGCCTGTCAGGTTCCAGTTCATGACCACAAATAGATTTTCATGACCCCCTTTTTTTTCAGTTAATTGGATAGAAGAAAAACAAGCCTCGTCAGTGTATCGGTGCTGAAAACAACTGTTGTTGCGTACAACATCAATTGCAACGTTCCATAAACGTCAACGATTTAGATATAGTGTTTTACAACAAATTTTTATCACAAGATCTGTTATCTTCACGTTTGGTCAAATCAGGAAATATTTCAGAATAAATATACGCTGTGTCCTATCCCACAATGAGAGTAATATAGCTCATAGCTATAATATTATTTAAACTAGATGGATATGTTTACCGTACTTTATGTGAAGACAATTGTTAGAAAAGTGATGTGGATACAATATAAATAAACTACCTTATACGATCGTAAAATGAAATGCATGTTTTTAAATAAAAATGAGTTCGGATTTATCAATAACGGCATCCAAGGGTTTTTTGTTTTTTCAAAGTTAGTGAGCACTTTGTCGTTTTAGCATTCACTTTTTCAACACCACTAAATTGATGCTATTTTTAAAAAGAGGTACTAGTAGGAAGGCCATTGTTGTCCCTAACATAAAACAACGATACCTGACTTAACCATCGGGAGATGGCATCACCAGCCACATCCACTTTCATATTTTTGCTATGAGGCTGAAGGGAAAAGAAGTGTTTTCCCGTCCCCTTTGCCTATGGTAAACTGCTTTGTGACTGTCCACAGGATTTTCAAGTCAACATATTTAACAAGCACGTATCCCACTTGTACTCGGTGGGTCTTTTTGTCGTTGGTATCGATCCTAGATACCAACAGCCCTGATAATTTTGTGAGACGTTTTGTTCAGCGGTAATAAATAAACAGATTGCACAAAACAACGAACACAATTCAGAAACTTAAGCCGAAAGACCAAATTGTTACGTCACATATTTAAAACATTCTTCTGATTTAAAATATTCTTCGAATATGTTTTTCCAACTGGATGCCGCCATTTTAGGATAAATAAGTATAAACACTCATTTCTCAACCCAACACTTTAATTATTAATATTTTACGTATCAGCGTAAAAAAAGTGTATTAAAAATAGAAGAAGTTTTACATTATACTAACTTTGAATATATTTCTACACCTACAGAAATTAGTAAATGTTGTGCAGATTACATACAGAGTGTCTCAATAAAATGCATACTCTTTGCATTACTGTAATAATATCAATAAGACAAATATAGGGATCAGCAATTTTAAAAAAAATTTCAAATTTTGTTGATTGCTGTGTTTGTACGGCTAATAACGCTACCGATTGAATCTGAAATGTTCCTGACCACTTACAATTGTATTTAAGCACATTCTTTTGCGGGAACATTTTGTAAAAACTTTGGTAGAACTTTTTTAGTAACAAAAATGTAAGGACTGTTCCGCCATCCAATCCGGTAGAAGTTAGGGGCCAATCAAGTGATTGTTGAGGACTTTAGCCCAACTACATAGATATTACTTAAAGATTTAGACATTTTTTAGTCTACCTCAAATAACTGGAGAAAAATTGGAGATAGACCAAGAACCTGTGTTGTGATTTTTGCTCCACGCAGGGCCTGATTACTGTATAAGCCAAATAGGCCGTGATCTAGGGCCCACGCTTTCTATGGGCCCCCAAATGGATTAAAATTGTTTTAGCCAATGGCTAAAATTGTAAGGTTTGACTAAAGGAGACCCCAAAATAGTGTTTGGCTTTGGACCTCCCGATATTTTAATCGGGCCCTGGCTCCATATCATCTCTTATAACACCTCCTAAATTATTTACCAAGAGTGCTGAAACTCCCTGTGTAATATTTCTTCAACCAGTCATGCAACTGTTAAGTTGTATAACTTCTTTATTTTTTGCTTGTCAAATAAAACTTACGTGAAAGAGAATAAATGATTTGCTCTCTCGCAGTGTCTACGTCAAGGCTCACAGCGAAGGTGGATATGGCGGTGGTGACGGCGGATACGGAGGTGGCGGACACGGTGGCGGATACAGCAGCGGAGGTGGAGGTGGATACAGCAGTGGAGGTGGAGGCGGATATGGCGGAGGCGGACATGGAGGAGATGGAGGATATGGAGGAAGTGACGGCGGATACGGAGGAGGACACGAAGAAGGAGGATATGGCGGTGGCGACGGAGGATATGGTGGTGGAGGAAATGAATACGGACACGGAGGTTGGTAAACGGTGCTCAGAGGACAACTAAACTCATCTCGCCGTCCTTGGGGAAAAAACAAACGAAAACATCGAGACATGGACTTTTGTAGATATGGTCATCACGGCTTGCTGTGTATACACTCAATTTCTTACTTTTTTACTGAAGCAGATCTCTACTTTTAATTTGATGTTATCAAACTATTCCAAGATAATCTGAATCAACTCTCCTACGCAAAATGTATACCAGACAAATGATCCGTTTTAATTTCGTAGGCAACAGGGAATTTTAGTAATATCTTTTCCTGGATATAACTCAAAAACTTCCCGTGCTTTGTTTACGAAAACCGTAAGACTTTCTAAAACTGATTTCTTTTTCAAAAGAATGACTGATTCAAAATTACAACATTTACCCACTTCCCACTCTCTTTAAAATTCTTGTCCCCGAATAACAACTGCATTTCAAAAAGGAAACATCTTTAGAATGTAAAATTACATCAAAATTCTCACAATCGTACTTCGTCTAAAATGCTGCTATCTGGTAGAGTAGTATGGTAACATCCCCCTGTACATAAAAACCTTCCCTCCATTTTTGCCGCCTGTACATAGTATCTGAAAAATCGCTTCGGTTGTGTTCACTCTTCCTCTTTTTTGTGTCCAAGTCATCTAATTGTTTTGTAGCGTGGGACACCTTTCTCATGAGATGTTAATAAATCTTGTTGTATTATTTATACTTTCTGTGTCTTGTTTCTGTCGAATACATATTTTACACATCCTCATATATATCAGTCAATGATCGAGTAACGCTCCTGACGTCATCAGCAATGAAACTCGCACCACGGCATGATAATTTGATAATGTGTTTTGTTAATGCTTAACATGCAGGGAAAGGTTTTATTGTGACAAGGGTGAACTCGATCCGGTCACTTAACTGTTTTACTGGTAAGACTGTGTCATTTCAAGGGAATGAAGAAACGAAAAAAAGATCAACAATGAACGCTATCTACCGGAGTTTAGGGTTCATCCACAGGAGTTAGGGTTATAATTTCAACTATCAAAATATAAGCAAACAGGCAATTCCATCGTTATAATGCAGAAGCAATTTTCACCCGTCTTTTCTTGACATTAGATTTTCTAGTGTAAAAATAGGGAAGCAACAATAAGCAATTTAGCCAACTATCGATAAGATAATCGGCCGATTAATTCTGATTATAAGAATTTTTATTACTGTAATTAATTACCGAGACGGAATCCTCTCCTTTTAAGTGCCTCACACTCTGAGGAACTACTTCCTTCTGCCTTAATTCTTTTACTTCGCCAAGAGATCAGGAGCTTGGGCATCAGCAACAACAATAACAATAGCAACTGTACAATTTCCCCATCACTTTTTCCTTAAAGAGTATTTCACAAGTTTCTTTTTCTGTCATAATGCCTGCCAATTCCGCTGTTTAATTGTCGCAGAAAAAAAAGCAATAATAATTATAAACTTTATTAGAAAACAAAAGTTAATAAACTAATTTCAAGTTGCATTGATTTGTAGATTTAGGGCATTTGAAACTTTTCAAATTACACAGATTTATGGGCCTGTCAGGTCCCTTCGATTTAAATTATCTGTTTAAAAGCATTTTTTAAAGGGGTTTTTTTTTTTTCCACTATATAGCTATATAGGGGAAGGTTGCCATCAATAGACCACATAACTGTTTTGACTTTTTTTAGAAAGTAGTTCCCACTCAAATTTTTTGTTGACTATAGGAATAATTACTCGGTATATTTCTTATTTAATAAGAATATTCACTTTTATACATATAACTGTATTTAGTGAAGAATAAAAATTGAAAAGGAATATATTAGCTTGTGGTCCATTCATGGGAACCGGTTGCTATGCACGAACCACTAAGTTTTCATCGAAGGAAAACATTCCCAATTAAGAAAATTAATGCGTAAATTACAAACAATTATTACATGATATTAATAAGCACTACAAATAATAGTAAGTTGTTCAAAAAAGATAAAATTGGTTTGAAAATTAATTTTTAGCACAGGAGGAACATAAAAAAACCCCAACACCCACACAACTCAGCTCTTTTCACCACACCACGTTTACGATTTGATATTTTCCAACATGTGAGTTCCTCTTCTTAGCTAAAATCTTTTGGGGCCTCTTTTAAACTGTTGGGAGTTCTATTCATTCTTGTTGAAAATTTTTTATCCATAAAGATTTTACTTAACCTTGACAAAAGGTTCTTTAAATTTCAAAGAACTGTTTCTTTACTGAAGCTAGAGGATATAGCTATTTCAGTATTCTCTGGTACTCAGAGACTTAATTCAGGGTGTCATCTCATTAAATTACAATAGCTTTTTTATTTTCCCCCAGCAAATTTTTTGTCATTATGAATCTGTAGAACATATTATTTCTCGGAGCCACTTCAAAGGCCAATTCCCACAATTCTGAAAGTGATTTCAAAAAACGTCTTCTCCAGTTTCAAAACATGATTCACTCTTCCTTTTTTTTTTTTTTTGTTTTGTGGGGTATACCTCCCAAACTTCCGATTCCCATCAACAGAAAATCTTATTTTTGTCTGTTTTTCATTACACATGTGGTATCTTTGAAATTGCCTTAGGGACTTCGTATTGTCTGTATATACATCAATAAGTCCCATGTCATCTCTCCTGTAGACATTTATATCACGTTTCATGCTCTCAGTTATCCACGGCCATATTTCACTTATTTTGGTATTTTTCTAAAACAGCAAGCGTACTTGAAGCTGTATCAAAATTTATTTTTAAAAACTATTAAATCGATTGCAAAAGCTTTTAAGATGAAGTTGTAATAACTTAAGGGAGCTTCAAAAAAAAAAAAAAAAAAGAGGAGGAAATGTTTTTTCATAATTATCACTTATTTAAAAAAATTGATAGATAATGGGTCTGAAATTATATTAAAATTTGTAAGATTCTATGAATGAATCTCTTTTTTTAAAGTGGTTCATTCCTGGAAACACCTAGCTGGCCAATGATAGCAACTGCATCATTTTGAATATTCTCGGAATTGTTACTGCTGTGATGATTCATGATGAAACATGAAATATGGGTTATTGTACTTGAAAATGCACTCTTTCAAGTCAATGTTCCCATTGAATTGTTCAATGATATTCAAATCCTGTTATAACAAATTAAAAAATGTCAATAATAAGTAAGTGAATAGTAGAAGTCTTATTTGGATGCTTAACAGTATAAATTGTTAATGGGGTCGTTTCTAAAATTTTAAAAGTATTTTTTTCTGAAAGAGCATGCTTAAAACATAGAATCTGACCATTTTTTAAATAATTTCTGTAAGTTTAATATTTAAAAAAAAAATACTTAAATCGGTGCTCTTTCATCGTTTAACGCTCTGCCGATGACATCACAAATGCCACGGAAATATAAGTTCGTTGCTTGAGGCACCTGGGGCCCTGCCCCTTATCCTCTGGTGTGGTATGTTGAAAGTTCCCCGGTTGGGGACATGGCTTTATTTTGGCGCAGAAGATGGTTGCGTGGATGTACGAGAGATGTGGCTTCCTCTAACGGGAGTACCATAATGGTTAGCCGAAGGCTCTTCAAAGTAAATTTCAACTAAAGTTCTTTTTTTAAATAAGCTTAAGGTTGTTTTTTTTTTTTTTTCGCTTCCTACATTTTTTTTTAGGTTTTATACTTTTTTCCCCCGTGGGGGATTTCTAGGCTATTTGAATGAATAAAAAAAATAAAAAAAATTAAGACAATGATAAAATGTTGATAAGAAATTTAAAAAAAAAATAGTGAAATGAAAATAGATAGGAGCATGCTCCCAGCCAGAGTGTAGCACAATAACTTGAGTCGAAACGAGGTGGGGGGTTTACGTTTCTGTCGTTAGACATCACAAATGACGAAATGCCATTCAGTGTTGCCATTCACGGTCCAAAATATTTAATTCGCATCTTTACTCACGTGTATTGGCAACGATATGGTTGATAGCAAGCGTGGAGCGCAATTGTAATTCGCTTCTTGATTATCATAACGTGGAAATGCGGTAGAAAGATGCGCCATAGTGCATTATTTGTCACGTCATGAAGACCACGCCTTGTTTGAAGAATCGGACATTTTAAAAAATCAGTGAAAAAATAACTGTTGGGAAAATAAAAGTATTTTCTGAGACCATGTTTTTTTTTTTTTTTTGCTTATTCTATCAATTTCAGTGACAAAAAGTACTTTTGACTGAAGGGAATAAGCCCATTCAAGCTTCATGACGAATTTTTTCTACAAATGAAATAGAATGGAAATGGCCAAGAAATCAGAACAGACTGGTGATTTTCTACAATAGGTAATGCGAGGTATATCCATAAAAAAAAGAAATGGCGGTTAGGATGCAGTACTAAAGAATAAGGTTTTACGGCCGATATCCACCAGTACAATTATCATAAAGATTATTTACAGCGTATGAAGCTATGTATTTTTATTTCTTATCAATCTTAAATGATGGGAATTAGTAATCTGGAAATTTTGTGTTTAGATGAAGTTCGGCTGTATAAGTTCATCTTTATCGGTGTGTTTTTTCCTGAAAACACGTAATTATACACACACAAAAAAAAAAAACTTTTCCCAATGTAAAATCCACTTGATTGAAGCTCTGAAAAAATATTAGTAAATCAAACCGCAGACGAATAGTAACAATGACGACGAAAATATCGCTCACTGGCTCACTAAATATTTAAAACAAACGTCGTCATGGTATGTGAAAAATCAGAGCAACTTAAACTTTAGTCAAGTAAGAAAAAATAAGCAATTCGTAACTGATTAAATAAATAAATGAATGAATTAATGAATAAGTTCCCCTTAAATATTTAAATGGCGCAGTTTGAGCGCCATACCCCATCTCGTGGGAATCTATGACTTATTTTACACAGGGCGCTACAGTAATACATTATGCTCAAATAACTTAAATAAAATAAAATGTGTGTGATTGCAATTATTTCTTAAATTCATTTTATTTACTTATTTAAGTAACTATTTTATATAATACTTCTTTTTATTTCCTACGAAATACTTGCTCAAGTTTACACCCTACTAGGTGCCTAACTTCTGGGTGATTTGAGGTTTTTATTGAAACTCAAACAATTTTAGAAAATTTTTGAACCTAAGATTGAATCGTTGAGCAAATCCCCCCCCCCCCCCCCCCCCTTAAATGTTTGTCTGTATCCGCCTGTATACAGCATGCACTCTAAACTCAGTCCTGCATCGCTTCAGCTTCCAACGCAAGATTTCGTTTCGCATGCTGGAGGAAGATGGCAGCACTAAAACATCTAGGCAATATACTAGTTTAAATCGATTGTTGATGGCAACACCACAAAAACTGTCTCAACAAACAGAGAAAGTATTTCATTAGATGTATTGAGGGGGGTGAGAGGCTCTTTCCACCACAAACTCCATCAAGAATCTGTGTATCCGTGCATCTGTAGTAGTGATGTTCCGGATATCCGTATCGGTGGATATCCGAGGGAAAACAATGATCTGTATCCGTATCCGTTACTTTTTTGACGGATCTTAAACGGATCTTTTCTATTCTAAAAATTCCTAAATATTTGAATAAAAGACTCTTAAATTCCGTTTAATTTAGGCTTTATTCCCTATTTAAATTATAAGATATCATTTCTGAAGCCAAATTGTATCCCCCGTCGCAAAAAGAAAGGGGTAACAAGTTTTAAAAATGTGCATCTGTGTGTCTATTTGTGGCATCGTAGCTCCTAAACAGATGAACCGATTTTGACAGTTTTTTTTTTTCGTTCTAAAGGTGACTTGATCGAAAGTGTTCTTATAGTTTGGCCTCGTTATTGTAGAACTTTAATCACCGGAGATATTAATTAAAAGCCGATTTAACGTTTTTCGCAATTATGCTTGTAAAAACTTACCCGTACGTTAAAAGTATTGGAACTAATTGAAAGAACGAAGTTTTCTGCGTTTGATATTCGTTTGGAATTCAAAAGTTATGTACAGTAGGAGCTATAATCTTGTTAAGTAAATTTTAAATGCAATTCTAATCCTTTATACGCGTGATTGGTAGCGCATTCATAGTCGGAAGATAAGGAGAAAAAGCTCAATGATTTAAAACTTCTATCTGCTTTCAGTTCATATCTGTTAAAAATATGTTTTCTGACCCGTGAAATTCATCTTCATATGAGGTCTGCCCTCTGGGACAAGTTTTTTTTTTTTTTTTTTTTTTAAATTTAATATTGGTTTTTGTTATTGATTGGGACATTTTTTGAAGAAACAGTGCCATTACCCTGACGGGAATACCTTCCGTAGCAAATTTTACTCTTGGGTAGTTGATTTGGGTTAAAAAAAAATTTTGAGATCCGTATCCGTATCCGCGGATCTTGACATTAATGATCCGGATCCGTATCCGCGGATCTACTTTTTTAACGATCCGGCACATCACTAATCTGTTATTGTAGGATCAGGGTCGTAGCCAGTGTGAATGGCCAGGGCAGGCCAAAATATTTTTTAGACAAGCAAGAAAAAATTAATTATAAAATTTCCCTAGCTTTAGAATTATGTCTTTAGAAATTTTAGGGTAGGGTAGTGCGATTATTTTTAAAGTTGTTCAGATCCCTTCCTCAAAAGTAGTTTAGCAGCAGAGCCGTCACGAAGGGCAAAAAACGGGAGGGGATGAAATTAGGGGCCCTTAGTTTTTCCTAATTCATGTTAAATGCAGATTGAGAGAGGGAGAGATGAGAAGGGGTGGGGGGTCATCTTCTGGGCTTTAAGAGAGATTTCATTTTTTGGTCATTACTAGATCAAAGTATTTGCATAGCAATATACATTTAACCATATTAATTATTGCCCCATCAATAACTAGAAACTGAATCTTTAAAACGGCAATAGTTGCTATATCAGTTATGTTTGGGGAAGGGTCTGCTCTTTCCTGGGAATTTCAGAAGTTTTTCGAGTTTGTAGTCTGCATTTTAAACGATTTTTAGTAACATTAGGGAAAGAAAAGGCTCGGTGGTGATCCCCTAGACATTTTTTGCAAATAAAGTTTGAAATTGTGCTTTTAAGCACAATTGTAGATTATCTCCAAATAAAATTAGGAAGAGAGGGGCCAATGGCTCTCCCTCGCAAAAATTTTTCGAAATTGAAGCTGCCAAAAAGTAATTTTAGTCGACTTTCAATGATGCTAAGGGAAGAAAATTTCGGCGACTCTTTCCTGGAAATTGTTCGAAATGGAAACCCTTACAACCAGATATGAAGCTAAATTTAATTGCGTTAGTGAGACGGAAGGAGCACGTTTCCCCGAAAAATGCTCGAAGTTAACTTCTAATACGCAGTTTTTCGACGATCTGTAATAATGTCAGTGAAAGGAGAGGTTCGGGGGCCCACCTTTGGTATTTTTCTGAAATTGTAATTCCAGAAACGTTATTGTAGATGATCTTTGGTTATGTTATCAGTGGATTCAAGTACTCTCCCCTGGATATTGTTTTCGAAATTGAAGCTCTTAAAACGAAATTTTAGACGATCTTTCGTGATATTAGGAAAAGTAGGATGCTCGCGGGATTCCCGGAATTTTTCCAAATTGAAGTCCTAAAAACGAAACGTTTGACGATCTGCAACGGGGATTTAGGTGGGAGCGCTCTCTTGGAGACTTTTCGAAATTTGAGTTGAATTATTAAATACGTAGCCGTAGGCAATCTTCGATGACAATACGGAAGGGTTGGAGTTCGAGAACTCTCCCCCAGAGTTCGTTCAAAATAAAAGTCTTAAAAATGCACTTCAAGGGGACATAAAATACAAAGCCAAGGTTCAGAAATCTCCCTTCCTTCCTCTTTCTTGTCTACGTCCCTACCTTCTCTTATTGTTTTAAATTTCTGATAAAAATGTATGGTAAACCTTCCCTCTGTTTTCGTTTTTCTAAAACCTTTTAAGTGCTTTGATTTTCTATTTTGAAATTTTCAATTTCCTGACTGATATTTTTTATTTGTTTGAAATAGTAGTGTTTAAGGATCAAGTAGAAAGTTTTTATCATTTAGGTCTGATATAGTACTTTTTAATGATACCTTAGGTCCTGTTTTTTCTACTTTACTTTAGTTAAAATACCTTGCCTCTTGAATCTCTAGATAAAGTTTAAGTTTATTTTCGTTTTCATAGGGCAGGTTGGGGTAGGTAGGACCCCTTTTGATAACTGTTCGTTTTTGAAACTTCATACAAAAGTTTTGAAATAAAAAAAAATGTAAACTTATTGTCTTATTTCATCTTGGACATTATTAATAAACAAAAGTTCATTATTATTTTCTAAAATAATGCTTTAAATATTCTTAACGATTATATTTTTAAAAATATCGGATAAGTTTCCCCCTTACCCTATTATAGTAAGGGGTAAGTAGGTGACCCCCCTTTTATTCAAATTTAAATGAAGCATGTCTAAAAAAGGGATCAGGGGGTCTTACATGATAAAATATGTAAATTTTTAATGTGTGTGTGTTTTTTTTTTTTTTTTTTTTTTTTTTTTGTAAATGTTATTCATTTATCAGATATTTACTGTCTTTTACATCAGTATCATGGAAAGGTTTCAAACAAAAAACAAAGCAATTTCATTTGTTAAATTTATTGAAAGCCTATAGGTATATATTTTACTTATGCATATAAAGGTGTGTTGAATAAACGTAATACAGTTGATTAAGATCAATTTTGAAAAATTAGCCAAAACAATAAATTTAAAAAAAAAATTTGAAACACTGAATGGCTGAATCATGTAAAGTTGGCTAAGGAAGAACCATGATCACTTCCTCCTCAGTAATTATTCCAACATCATCTGCACCAGGCCAATAAAAAGTGTCACTTTTTCGATTCGTTCTTTCAAATTCAACAGTATGTTTAAATTTTTATAAATACTTTATGGTTTTCTTCTATGTAAGTTACACAAATACATAATCACCAGCTTTAGCAGTTTTTGTAGCTGAGCTATCAATTCCTACTAAGTCATCATAGTTGTCTTGTATTTCACTATTACAAATATTTCATCAGAGTTGCTTTTGATTTTCAAATCCTCACTATTATAGGGGAACCCACTTACTCCTTACAGCGAAAATTTACGAAGTTAGTGGGACCCCTCCTGATCAAGTTATTAATATTATCTTATTCAAAAATTCTTTTTGCAGTATGCACTTTAAGTTAAAATATACATGCCCTTAATGATCACAAAAAAAAATAAAAACTAACCAGGTAACACTTCTTTGAAAAACGTTGGATAAACTCGCAAAAGAAATATATTCCGACTTTTTTTTTTTTTTTTTTTGACTAAATTCTAAGACCTAGAAAAAAATTCCACGAAACCAAAATACATGCAAAACTAATCAGTGATGAACTATGACATGATCAATGCAAAAAGATATAAAAACAGGGGTGATTGTGACTCCATGAAAAAATACCTGAACTTTTTTTTTTCCCCAAGAAGAAAAAGTGTTTTGATGGGCATATATATACACATTACGTGTATGTACACATCATATTATGTATATAAATAATTTAGATACATAATTATTTGTTGAGGCTAAAACTCGAAGTTTTAATTGGACTTAATACGTCTATGTGCATGATGGGAATTAAATTCTTTTAATTTTTCTCATTTCTTAAAATTTTTCAAAGAATGTTTTATTTTTCTCCTTTGTATCTGAATCCTTAACCATTAATTACATTCATTTACTAAAGACTAAAGCCTAATACAACAGTATTTTTTAATGATTCCCGTTTCTTTTATGAGTATTTGTAGAAGAATGTTGCATTGCAATAATGCCTTCGCACCATCATTAGCATATGTAAAGGGCACACATAAGAAACACAAAACCAAAATCCAGCCCTATCAATTTTTTACACAATATTTCCATCTTTTCATTGTAGGAATCCACTCTGTTTAACCATTCCGAATTAAACTTGTTCTTCTTTCCTGCATCGATGGAGCCAATATCTTCAGATTTATCCAGATACCTCATTTTTTAAATGAGAACATGCAAAATTCAAATGAATAAATTTATCAAACAAAAAAAGTGACGAAATGAAAAGTAAGAGATAACTAGTAAAATTTAATTAAACAAACTAATTTATATTTACAAGGAGCATATTAATAACAATAAAGTATAATTAGAACTAGTTCAATAACAACAGAACGCACGCAGATAAAGATCATAAACCAGAATATAAAATAAAGAAAATATTTGCATACGATCAATTCCTCCGTCATAAAGAACAAAGGCAGGAGTCGAAGCTCTTATCACTTTTCTCTTCCTACCTTCCCCCAGTTTACAAAACATGACCGTAGCTTACGCTTTATATTTATATCAAATGTCTTCAATTTGGATTTTTTCGTTTCATTAAACATCGACCTAAATTTTACTAAAGTGGGGTTTTCTGAAAATATAGAAGTTCCGGTATTTTCGAAGATGAAGATACCGGAATTCAAGATGAAAATACCGGAAATCTGCTAAAATACCAGAACCCTATCACCCCTGTATAAAAACCACATGCATATTTCAGTTTTAGGGGGGTGACCCACTTCCCCCAACTAACCCTATTCATATAGTTAGAACTACTAGTCTGGCTATTCATTAGATTACAATATGCATCTCACTCTCTGTATTTTTACATTTAAAACATGTTTTTGGCGGTTCATGTCCTTTTCTCCACCAAGCTGTGGCTTTCATGATGATATTTTTACTAACGAAATGAGAAGTGTAAATATAAAGCAGCCTCTGAGAATATCATTATTACTTATCTGTTCAATTTTTTCAACAAACTAAAACTTATCTGGCTAATCAAAATACTTTTGTTTCATTTTTTTTTTCCAAAGGTTAAAAAAAACCTCACACATCTTAATATAATGCACCAAAAGTTTTTTTTATAATTATTTTATTAATTTTATCTACTTATTTATTTTTTATTTTATTTATTTCAGTATTTGCTTAAGGGAAGCAAAAAATTTCCCAGGGCTGACCCCATCTCCTCTGGCCTACCACCATCTATGGTTCTGAGTAGAATGATAAAAAAAACAATACCCTCAAAAGAATCTTTTTTTAATTTTTAAAACTTTTTTCAATCAAAGAGGTTTAAAAAAGCATTTCATTGAAAATGGTGTGGAGCAAAGGCACTCATATAGGGGGCAAGGGGGGCTCAACCCCCCACCCCCCCAGAAATGAGAAGTTCCTTGCTTTTAGTGCTTTTTTCTTTGCAAAAATGTATAAAAATTTCTTTTCCAGCCATTAATGAATAAGTTATTAAAAATGCAAATTTTAATACCTCTAATCTGCACTGAAATCAGTTTCCACTGGGAAAACATTCTGCTAAACCAAGGGGAAAATTTTTGAGCCCCCCCCCCCCCCCCCCCCCCCCCGCTTAAATTTTTGCATGTGGGCGCCCTGGTGTGGAGCCTTTTTTGATGTCAAGTTGGCGTGTAAAGTCAGGGTCTAACCAAAATCCAGCACATTTCTTGTGCTAAAAAGGGTCTATACTTCTAAACTTTTTGAAATGGCGGAGCACAAATAATAAATTACTGCCAGAAGATAACTTTTTGATATGTCATACACATGATTTCAATATTTTCTGCGTTTGAGAAAGAATTACACTATGCAAAAAAAAAGAACTTTTTGTCTGCATCCTGGTTTTAAATAGTCAATACCTACTAATTTTGGGTCGAGAAAAACTAATATGGTAGTTGATTTTTTTTAAATTAGAATTTGTTTTTAGGATACAATAAAAAAGGGAAAAAAATCTTGCACAGTAAATGTTATTAAATATGTCCTGTTTTATTAAACAATGCTTATTTTTCCGAAAGCAGTGGTTGCTTTTGGCCTATTGCTGTAAAAGCTTCATTTTCGATTGTTTTCTGTACGTCAAAGATAGACCATCTCTTGTAATAGCTCAGCAGCATTTGGTGCAGGGGCAGATACAGGATTTCATTTTATGGGGCTCATGCTCAAGAATGTAGTCTTACGTACTACAATTTTCTTGTTAAATTGTATTATAATCTGCTCTAGACCAGTATTCACACCAGCCAACACAATACATAAATACTACAAAAAATCTAATAAAAATTAAATGTTTTATGAACACGATAAATTTATATATTGATTACAGGGGTGATAGTGAAATCAAGCAAAAATTTCTGAAGGCAGGGAAATTTTCTGAAACAATGTGGAAGGTGGAGCAATACTCTCAATGCTGTTTCTAATAACCAACATCATGCAGCAGTCAATATACATGTTTTTATCACATTAGCTCAGTTTTATGGTTCAAAATCTAAGGATTTACTGACTGACCATCGATTACATGGAAAGGCTGATATCCGGTTTATAGGCGGAAATGGACGTATCTATAAGTTTATAGGGGTGTTAGTTGATTTGCTACAGATGTGCACTTTTGCCTCTCTATTGTTTAGCCTTAGTTTTGTAAAAATGAAAATTTGCTCACAGCAACATTTTTTAAATAAAAAGTATATTCGATCTATATTCTCACGGCAAAAATTAATCGATTTATTTATTCACAACAAAGTTTTGAGCTTACCATTTTGTTTTTCCGCTCCTGAACGAAATGAAAATATTTTCTTTTCTTTTTGTTGTTTCCATGGTAACTATTTTTGTTTTCCCTTATTTTATTTTAGAGAATGCAATAAATGAATAAGGCACTAGTTACATTATAAAAAAGCGTGCAACAAAAAATCCCATCGTTATTTTCCCTTCTCCCCTGCTAGATTAATTCAGATGGAATAGTCTTTACTTGGCAGATTGCAAAATTACATACAATCCGCGGTCAAACAGTAGCTAATGTACTATGAAAATGAAAATCTTTGGTACATTTGTGTAATTAGTATAAAAACAAAAAAAAAAAAAAATGGAGTTCTCAGAAGTATAGCAGTTTGAAAAAAAAAAGCCTCACACAAAGAATAAGCAATGCAGTCCAGAGTCCAGCATGAATTGAGACTTTTAAAGATTGTAAAAGGTCTGAACCTCTGAACCTTGCAATCATTGAACTTCACACATTCTATTTCTTCAAAATTTAACGTGAAATAATTTTTATTGCATTATCTTACAGAAAATGTACTGATTCAACATAGTTCAATAAAAAATTTATAATTTAACACTTTCTACACCTTCCTAACATTTTTGTCCAAAGTCAAATTCCGTGAAACATGATCTTCTGTGAAATGTAAAGTTGATTCTTTCATCGCATCATTCACAGGATAATTAGCTTTCACCAAGTTCAAGGACTGTAGGCTTTGGCTTCCATTCTGGATCACAGAATCTTTTTGAACATAGTGAGCCTCAGTGTTCTCGATGCTACGAGTCAGTTTGCTCATGGATTTTTCCGTCACCGCCGTCACCACTGTGGGTGAACCTGTAGCAACTTTCAGTGAATGTTCATTGGATGGATGGAAGAAATATGTCTAAAAAAAAGAATAACAACCATCAGTTAATTATGTTAGAAGAGTGCAATTGATTTGGAGTAAACATTTTTCAACACTATCATTACTGAAAAAAATAGGTTGTTAAAAGTAAGTTGTCAATTAGAAATCCATCCAGTCTACACCTTTGTTACAGTAGACACTCTCAGCTTGGCAGTCACTTTTTCATCGATCACCTTTTAAAGTGATATTAAGATACTATAGAAGTCCCCCCCCCCTGCCCCCATCTTCCTTTGTTCAGTGTGAAGTAGCTATTGTAGCAAAAATAAAAACAATAACTTACTTTAAAAGCTGCCAAAAATCTACAAGCTACCTTCTCTTTTTTTTTTTTTATTATAATATAAAAACTGCAAAAGACAATAAAAAGTGACTTGTTTATTCTCAATCAATTACCTGGGTAAAAAAAAAGATATGTGTTATTTACCAAATGTATTTTTAATTAATTCAAAAACTGTTTAGCAAAATATTTCATTTAGATACAAACATGCATGTTAGCAAAGAATTTTAAAACTTACTACAAATCCAACAGCCAAAAGTGTATGGAAAAGAAACATCAAACATAGCACAATTGCAGCAAGCTGTAAAAAAATATATATTGTTACTTATTTTTAGTTTTAAAACAACAATTGAAAATGGTAATATATTTCATTTTCTTAACAATTTTGCTGTGAAATTTAACTACACTACTCAAACAAAATCTTTAACCAAATAAAACTTAAAAGAAATTTCAAGAATTTTTGCTGCTCTGAGGATTTTTTTGAAACACATTTACGACATGGTTTGTTCTGAAACATGAGTGAATCATGTGCATTTTCATAATCACACACAAAGTAGAACAGACCATGAAAACTACCATATAGGTAGCATTTGCATACCGCGACTAGTAGCTACCGGTCGGTTGATCACATGATAGCTAATGACGTCAGTGGTTACTAACCAGTTGTTCACCAACCAAAGCTTCATTAAACGCTTTCGGTTCATCACCAGTTACTTACGCAGACAAGTAATGCGCAGGTGAAAAATACTTATTATTGGTGAAAAGTGTCACAGGGTTCAATTAACCAATCAACCAACTTAAACTGCGACCAACCGGTGGATCTACCGTTGAAGCTATAGAACTACATCAGTAACAACCAGTTAACCGGTAGCTCTCATAGAATGCTACACTTAGTCACCGGTTGTGGTATGCAAACACAACCATAGTCAACAGCATACAGGACTAAATGTGAACTCAACCCCCCCCCCCCCCAAAAAAATTAAATTAGGCTAATGAGTAAGTGACAGAACAATGAGATTCAGGGCTCATAGCAAGTGGAAAAAAATATATAGGAGTTTAAAGGGGAAAATAAAGGAGTTTGATAGCAAAATAAATAGGAGTATGATAGCAAAATACAGTCGGACCTCCATATATCGAAGTAGCAAATTGCCGGAAAAAAATTCGATATAAAGAAATTTCGATATAGAGAAACAATCTGTTTTTATCATAAAAATCTCCTAAAACATTAAAATTAAAGCTCATTTTTGTGCATGAAACCCAATTTCTAATTTATACTAGCATCAGATTAAAAGTTAAGAATTTAAAAATTAACAGAAATTACACTTTTGCGTCTTCACACATCTTCATATTTCGTCAATTCAACTTGATCCGCAATCTTAGGGTATTTTCGTTTTGACAATGTGATCGAGAGAAAAAGAAAAAACCCACAATCTACTTAACCTGAATGATTTTTACTGAAGTTAAAAGACTAAAAATGATAATCAACAGGCAAAAGGGATAACTTGAAACTGATTTTACAGTGTTACTGGTAATAAGATTTGAAATGAACTTGACGGAATTTAAGAACTCCAGAACGGAACAACGACATATCTACACACCTCTCAGCCCCAGATTCCATATGAGTTTCATAGCAACCTTTAGTGAACGTAATATTGTCCCCTAACCTTCATTTTTCATGAGACAAACGGTCTAAAGTGGAAAAAAAAAATCTACGAATGTCTCGAGAAAAATTTCGATATATAGAGATTTTTTCGATATATAGAAACAATTTTTCTATGTAATGAACATGGAAACGTGCTGGAGTTTCGATATATAGAAAATTTCGATATGTGGAAGTTCGATATATGGAGGTCCGACTGTATATAGGAGTTTAAAAGGAAAAATATATAGGATTTTGGTATAAAATATATCGGAATTTCGAAAAAGTATGCTGCCGTGTGCAGGTAAACGGCAGTATCTGCAGAAATGAGTTTTCGAGATATTTGAAGAAACGCGTTTTGGTTTCAATACTAACAATAGGGAAATGTTGGAATCAGACGTCTTTTTCGTACCATTTTTCGGCAGAAACCAAATAAGCGAGCTTGTACAGTAAAGATAATGTACAATAGATGACAAAAATGCAAAAAAATGAAAAATTTCGCAGTTACTGCCCTTTACCTGCACAAGGCAGTATAGCATCTAGTATGTTTGGAGCACCGTACAATACAAATCAGAGAACCAGTATCAATACAATTCGCAACTCCAGCGCTCGAATACGCTACCTTGTGGTGATTTACAAAACTGCCGAAAAAACTAATACATTGTCACATTACGTTCTATGTGTGTCTGTTGACGTAAACACAGGCAGTTTGTTAGGAGTATTTATTAACGCATTCGATGTGTCTTAGATTGCTTTCAGCAACAGAAATTGTTTCGTCCCTTAATGGTATTCTTGATCTTAAAAAAAATGTTAGTTTTCATTATTTCTCTCTAAAAAGTGATGACTGTCGTAAATGGCAAAAGGTAAACACAAGAAAACTCTGGATTAACAAACTTAGATAACGTTATACCAGGTAAAATTTTTTATTGTTTTGTGTGAATTTGTAAGAATGTTTTTTTTTAAATCTTAAATTAATTTAACTAACCATGTTTTACAGCAACATTTAGTTGGAATGGACAGTATGCAAAATATTTTCTTGAATATATTATTGTAGAACAAAATGAAAAATGTTTAACCGAGAAAGAATTTACCTTATTGCTTTTATTCTCAGCTGAAAGATTTCGCCAAATTTGTTTAGGGTTATAGATTTAGTATGGTGCAGCAAACTACCCTTGGCGAGATTCCGCATGTTAGATAAACCATTTTTAATTTTTATCATGAGTGGAATAAAATGGTTAGAAAGATTACAGAATTCGATAAGTAAAAAGAAATAATAGTAGATCAACTGAAAAGAAAGCTGCCACCATATATCCATGAGAATTTTGTTGATGATTTGCATAGCATGACATAATTAAATCATAACTCAGAAATTAGAAACATTCGAAACAGAAAATTTTTAAATTAATCGATTCAGGAATTTGAGAAAAAAAAACTGTTACAAATGCAAAACAATTAGCGCTAGCCAAGCAAGGCAAAGAAGTATCATCTTCTTTTGACAATAGTTCGTAATGTCATATAATTAAATTTTCTAGCATTAATTGTTATTCTTGTCAGGCCACAATTATTATTTAGTTTTATCAAGAATTGATAAATATCGAATTCAACATCGTGGAACTGGCTGCTTTGAATTATGAACTGTGTAATTTGCATTAATTTCTAACGTTTATTAATGCTTCTTGAATTCTCATTTCTTTCTACGTGGGCCAGAATATCAACAAGGTTTTGAAAATTAATTGAAAAAGAATAAAGCGAAAAAATCATGCATACACAAACAAAATTTACTAGGCTTATTAGCATTTTCTTCGTTACCACGTGCGTTTGTTTTACCTTTTTCGTCCGCCATTAGAAAATGGCTATAGTGCCCCCTATAGTTTGTAGGAGTTGCGAATACGCTACCTTGCGGTGATTAATAATACAAAAGAAAAGGTAAAACATTCCATTCCACGTGTTTTCTTTAGGGTAAATTACAGAGGCCTCAGACAGTTTTGTGGTATAAAGTAATTTCAGAAGAATAGAAAAGAAAGCTTACCACAAACATGATAAAAAATCGTTGTCATTCACTAAGCGTCAAAGCAAGATATAAGTTACGGCATGCGTTTGTTCTACCTTTTTCATCCGCCATTAGACAGTGGCTGCAGCGCCCCCTATATTTTATTGGACTTGCGAATTATCTTATGCATGATGCATAGCAATGTGAAGAGTCCCAGATGTGAGAGCAAATGACTTTTTGTATCCAGTCACTTATATGAGTCATGTTTGTTTAAGACAATTTTGATTCAAGAAGGAAAAACTCTGTAAGCATGTTTCTTTTTTCTTTTTTTTATTTTAAACATGGAATTCCACATACAATATCAGAGAACTTTATTGAATTTTTGGTCAAACGAGATATCATTAGAAGTAGACCGCATACTAAAAATATCAATCCTCCGATTATTTAAAGAATTTTATCACAAAACAGTATGAACAAGCAATTACAAAATTCAAATTTTAACTTACATGTTTTGAAAAATGAATCTCCTATTGATTGCTAAAACTAGGTAATAATTAATTTGGACTTTCTTTTTTTGTCTTCATGTCTCTCTTGTCTCACTGGTTTTGTTGGACGTATCATGAAAAAATTATTACAAAAAGTGCTAACACTCTGCCTGCCCTTCATTTCATTATTTACAGAAAAAAAACTGATTTTACTAAACAAAGGCAAATAAAAATTAAAGACTGCACTAATGGAGAACGTTTGTGGGAAATGGTCAGTCTCATAAGCTTGATTCAATTAAGCAGCAAGTTTGATTCATATATTCTCCTATTTTTTAACGTTAAAACTGGATTTCGTTTAGTTTTTCAGAAATTGATTCATTAAAACATGCTGATTCAATTACCTGGCGCTCACTGTAACGGCATCAATCATAACTTACAGTTAATGTGTGTATATATACACACATGCATAAAGGGTGAATTTATCCTAATCTGCCAAACGAAAGGGGGTGTTAGAAGAGCCCAAGTGGAGCATAGAACCATCCATTATTTTCTCCAATTTGTAACATAACCGAGTAGATAGAAAAAAATGAGTGAAAAACACTTTTCTGAGATGAAGACCAATTTCTGAAATTATTGGAAAATCTACACACAAAATAAGTACATATTTGAAAAAAGCAGAAAAAATCCTATAAAATGACATTTTTTTTCATCGAGATAATTACATTTTTCAGCGAGCTACAAGCTTTGAAACATTTGAAGTACTCAAAGTTGAATTCGTATCAAAATCTGTACAAGGCATTTTCAAAAATAATCATTTGAGCTATTTCAAAATCTTTACAGCAGTACACTTAAAGTTAACATGTTAAATTAATAAAATTACAAAGTAAACTCATTAAAATAAAAATAATAATAATTTAAAGCAAGTTGAAAGTTGCAAGTAAAACCATCAATGTTTCGTATATTTCATAAAAATAATCAAACAGAAGTTTTATACATATGCTAAAATTAAAAATCTAAGAGTGCACAGTGTGGGGGAGAAAGAAGAATGGATCAAAGAATTTTGCATTTTTGGGTAGCATTTAACATCTGACGAAAAAGATATAGGAGTTAGAGAGAAATATAGGAGAATATCTGACAAATTATGAAAATATAGGAAATATAGGAGATATAGGAGAACTATGAGCCCTGGAGATTGTATGTATGCTATGTAGGCAACTTAGTGAAAGTCCAAAACTTACACCCTACCCTGTCTTAAGAAATAACTTGAAGAAATAAAACACAAAAATACAGAACAAGATTATTCAATACTCCCCAAAATTTTACAAAATGAACAAATCTTTATTGATAAAACTATTGTTTTCATAATCTGAACTCTCAAGAATTCATAACACTAGAAAATATCTATTTGTCTAAGAGAGCTCAGTTCTTTTTGTTTTAGATGTGGTAGAGGGTTAAAACTGACGTCACCTCCAAAACCCTGAAAGGTGCTGCAAACATTGTTAAGACATAACAGGTGTATGTAGCAAGAAAAGTGTTGCTCTTTTAACTTTCAAAATTGATGTTTTTGCAATTTTTAGTTTTTGAAACCTAAGAAGAAAAAAAGTCTTTAGAATGGCAACTTTATGTTGGTTAAGAAACCATGACAAAAAACTCGAGTGGGGTTTTTTCTTCCAGAACTCCAGGATTTATTTAAAAAAAAAAAAAAAAAAAAAAAAAAAAAACAGAACTCAGGGATTCATCTATTGAAAAAACCTGGCATTGTAGGGTACCCCTAGAAAAATTTCAGCCTTGATGGTAGGACAAAAAATTTGATACTCAATTTTATTCCCAAGTTAAAATTGAATAATTGTCTCCAGAAGAAATGAAAATGATTTAGGACATACCTTTTTGTTGTCATCTTTAAAAATAGGCCAAAATGTTTGTAGAAGAACTGCTCCTGAAAGAGCAGCTCCAACTATGACTAGGACCCACTGAAACCAAGCTACCTGAATGACCCACAAAACCTGAAAGAGAACAAAATAAATAAATAAACAAATAATAACCACAGTGGCAGCTTGTGGGAGGGGCCAAAGGAGGCTCAGGCCCCCTCACTTTGTTCAGAAAATAATTTATAACTTTTTATTTATTTTCTTTTTTTATCTGTGCGTGCATGCTTGAAATTTAAAAAAAAAATGGATAGTATGTGTGTGGAAGGAAAAGGGGGGTCAGAAAATATTTCTTAAAATTTACATTATTGCATTTTTCCCCTGAAATATGTATCCTAATATTCTCCACTTTTCCTTCAAAACCAGTCGATCACTCACACAAGACAATTGTTCCAGGGCCTGTCCGTTTTCTCTTTTTCCCCAGAGCATTGTTAGGAAGTATTCACCAAACAGAACTTACTTGGTAGATTGATTGGAGACGATAATGGATTTGAATTCGAAAATAATAATTATGTTAGGGTAAATCTTAATTTCTTTTAAAAAGAAATCTTTGAATTAAAAACATTCAATAGTTACAGCTAGTTGGCAATGTCCTTTCCTTCTGTTTTCAAGTTCGTCTGAAAATAAAAGTATTTCATCCACTTTAGGCTTCAATTTCTACAAATTTCTGTGGAGTCCCCTGTACTGTTGTTTCCCCTAACATCAATCACCAAAGACCATCTAAAATTGCGTTTTTTAAACTACAAGTTATGAAATTGAGAAATTTGATAAGCAAACAATCAAATTGATGAGATTTTTTTCCTATTGTGCCTCCTCCCCCTTCCCATTAAAAAGTATTTTCTAATTGTGCCACTGTTTGTGTTGTATGTTCATGTGTGCATGTATCGTTACATAATCATTTTTTTTAATTCAAAAAAATGTCTTCAAATTGTTACACAGAAATTATTACTTGTTTTAAATTACTGCCTATGTAGTTTTAAAGAGAATGTGGCAAGTAATCAATAATAATTAGAAAAACATCAAAAGAGTTTGATTTTTGTTTTTTAATTTTTGCATAAAAAGTTTGAATTTGGCCCATGGGTGCCGGCAGATTCATATGCAGAGGGTGCACTTGCATGTAAATAGCTAAGAATTGTTTTACTAATTTTTTATTTATCTTTAGCTTTTTAAATTTAGTTTATTTATTTTTATTTTATTTATTTTAAAGCGAATACTGAGATGTATTTTCATTGTTGTTAAAGGGGGGGAGGGATGCGAGTGCATCCATAATCTGGCCCCTCACTTTTTCAAGGCAGGAGCAGCCACTGAATAATAACAATAAATATATTTTTAAAAAGACTTAAATTTTCAAAGTGCAAGATGCCTTTACACACTTTTGATACATTCCACATATGTAAATAATGTACATTGCACATACATTACATTGCACATACAAAGAGTCAATTCAATTACATTTTACACAGAAATTTTTCTCAAACGTGCTTATTTTCAAAAATTATGATTAGAAAGGAACTATTTAAAGCTTCAATTTCAAATAAGTATGCCAAATTTTATTCTTTTAAGAATTACATAAAAAATAGGCAACCACCAAAGGTGACTAGTTTCTGATTAACTCCCAAATCATCAAAGACAAACTGATGAGTCTTAATAGAACAACAACATTTTAAATTTGAGAGCGTAGTTTTAATTCAAAATTAGTATTTAAAAAACTTCATATTTTAAGTACTCGGACCATAAGAAAAAAAAATCTTTTTTTTTTGTTGCAATAATAGGATCAGAGTTTCAACCCTATTGACTGATATAATATTAACAATAAATAGCACAAGCCTCAGAAACTAAAATTAAGAATTTCAAATAATGTTTCCAAAATAAAGTTTTATTTTATCAAATACAATGCATGTTAAAGATTATATTGCTTTATGTTATAATAATGATTAATAAAAATAGCTTGTATGTTTTCAACATCTATCATGGATGATGTTGCCATGGGAAGGGGGGGGGCAAGTGAGGGTTCAAGCCCCTTCCCCTCCCTTGGGAGTTAGAACTTCTTTGCTTTTAATACTTTTTTCTGTTCAAAAATGCAAAAACATTTCTTCTCCAGAAATTAATAAATAAGTTATTGAAAATGTCAAATTTTAATAACTCTAATCTGTACTGAAATTGTTTTCCACCCCCTAAAATTTTGCATATGGGGGCCCATGGATGTTGCCCTTAAATTTTGCCATTCATTGGACAACAAGCTGCAGAGGAGTGAATGATAATGAAAAAAAAAAAAAAGAAGAAGCTGTTCCATTATTTTTCTTTACATAATTATAATATTCTCAAAGAAAACTTTGATAGAGCAAATGTTACTTTAAACATAAAAGGTGCTCAATACATACTGATATGGGAACATAAATAGCAAGAGAATATCCATAGACGCACAGGATTTCTAGCAATGTGTACCGATTGGAACTTTGTCGATACCACATCAATCCCCACAATATGACAGGAAGGAGGAACACATATGAATATATAGCTGTTGCTGCAAGAGATACTGCAAAAAATAAAAACTGCATTGAGAAAAAGTGTTACAAATGTTACAGCATACTTTTCATTTCTCAGTATGGGGATTATTCTCAAAAAAATGTTGTAAATTGCAGTCATTCAAATTCAATAACCAGTGTCCACTATGTAACCTTATCACATTTTTTTAACTATTAAAAAATTAATAATAAAATTATTTAACCAGTTTTAGAATCACCTGGTTAAATTAGTTTAAGTTCACTATCAGATTAATGAACTTAATGTTATACCTAAATAGAAGAACCAGAACCAGTAAACACAAAAGGGATATTTGTCCAACTGTTGCTTAGTATAGCTTAGCAAGCAACTTTTACAGAAAAGTTTAGATAATTTTATTCATTCAAAGATTATTGGATACTAGCTGCATCGCCCGGCTTTGCACGGTACAATTCGAAAATAATAGTTATGTCTATGACACATTTTCAACCATCAGGCTTGAACAAAAAAAAAATCAGTAAATTTTGTGGCAGATTGCGGGAAAATAACCAAAAAAGTAAACATTTTAATCCCCTGATTGCAGGAAAAGCCTCAAAACAAAAACTAAAATTTTATTTGTTTATATTCGGGGAAAAAAATGGCAACAGATCTTTCATTTAACGATTTTCTTCATGCTACAACTACAAATTTTAATAAAAGCATTGTTACAGAAAATTGGGATGAAGCACTGAATAATAATTTGAATGGAGGAAAGCCTTCGAAAAATAGGGATTTTATTTTGAAATCTAAGAGTCATAATTAATAGTTTTTAATTGATATCTCCGCTAATTATTATCGGAGGATTATGTTAAATAGCCAAACATGAAGACGGGAAGATTACGAATCCATCGATACCTGGCTCGATGGTCAGTTCATTGGCGTTCAGGAGAAGTTACTTGAATATACATACATAGATACGTAAGCTTGGTTTTTAATTATATAAGATATAGTAATAATTTACAACTGCTATGCATGAAAATGCTCTAAAATAACAAATAGGCAACTAGCTGTAATCCCTCAGCTATGCTCAGGTATTAAATGCAACAAGGTGATTTGAAGAGAAAATTGTACTGTCAAAATTTAACTAGACTGCACCAGGTACAGATCCAAAAGGGAGTTCATGACCCCCCCCCCCTTCCAAAAAAAAAAAACTGATCAAAGATAGCCTAAGGCTGTACTTTGTAAACTTATATATTGCAAAAAATTTGCCCCAGAACCCCCATTTATCCTTAAAAAAGATGCTTGTACCCTCTCCTTCCGGAAATGACCCCCTCCAAAACCAAAACATGCACATAATAAACTAAAAATACAGGGGTTTATCAACATTTCTGTATCTTTACATTGGCTCGTCGCCAAGAAATTTGACTTAAAATTCCTTAGTGCCGTTTTTATATTTCTTTGCAATAGTTGTTATAACCATCAAACATTTTCTTGCACATTGCCGTATCCTTTTCACTTGAGGAAATTTCTATCACGGGATAAAATAATATTGCTGACTTGTCCCATAGACTAAATCTTTTATAAAGTTTTTTTTTTTATCTGAAGATCAGCATTTTTTCTATTCAGTATTGTGGGTTGTTGTGTTGGAAAAGCTGATCATTATCACAAGTTTACTGGATAAAAAAATGTTATAAAAATATATACACCTTTATGAAAGTCATAGGTCCATGATTTAGCACTTGCTCCTTCTGTCATCAAATAATTGGAGATATTTGCACCAATTGCCATACTGAACACCAGGGTCGTACAGATCCAAAATGGGCCTGCAAAACACATGCACTCAGAATGAGCCAGGAATTTCAGCATAGAAAAATCATTAAACATGCACAAGCACAGAGAAAATATTTTATACTTAAAGAAATAAAATTAGTTAGCATATAAATTACACTATAGTGAAAATGTTTGCTTCCAATACATCACAATTAAGGTAAACACACCAGTAGTGGTCAGTGGCCACCACGGTCAGTGCTTAATAGTGCTTCAGTATTGGCCACTTCAAGGTTTATGTTTGAAAAAATAGGACGTGTAGGAGGTAATACCTCCTGCATGTTTCATTCAGTTTTGAATCCATTTCCTATTTTTTCAAATATAAATCTTGAAGTGGCAACTACTGGTGTACATGAAATACACCGCCAGCTTATTCATTTCCAATTTCCAGTCGAAGCAACCGAACCATTGCTTCGGTCACTCGTCTGGTCTGTGCTAATTTTATATTAGCTACCAGTTTGTTTCGCACTCTTGGCTTCCTTAAGAGGTTTTCCATCTCCAGCTCAGTCACTTTCCTAGGTCTGGCTGATGAGTGCTAATAAGCACGAAACTGCAGTCCTCGGCTGGAAATGACTGAGCTGGCGGGGTATTTCATGTATTTCTTTTTGCCTTAGCCCTGGCTAATGGGCGGTAATTTACTGAATATACCACGCCTTGCCATCAATCTTAGAGTTGAACCGAACCAGTGCTTCGGTCACTCGTCTGGTCTGCGCTAATTTTATATTAGCTACCAGTTTGTTTGGCACTCTTGGCTTCCTTAAGAGGTTTTCCATTTCCAGCTCAGTCACTTTCCTATGCCGGGCTGATGAGTGCTAATAAGCACGAAACTGCAGTCCTCGGCTGTAAATGACTGAGCTGGCGGTGTATTTCATGTATTTCTGCCTTAGCCCTGGTTAATGGGCGGTAATTTACTGAACTACTGGTGTGTTTACATTACAACCTTACAGATAACCTTTTGAATTTCTAATTTAACTTACCTACTCAATCTAAAAAAAATACTAGGTGGGGTTTTTTTACTAAATTGATTTATCACGCATACCTAAAAAAATAATATTCTAAGCCCATGACGACAAAGTAAACTAGATAATGTTTGGGAAATTTTCAAAAGAAAAATATAAGAATTAGAAGCTATTATTTTATAAAAAGCAAAATAAGTATAGACACCTTATAAGGCAGTTTGAGCTATAAAAAATAATAATAATAATTACTCAAACCTGCCGATAACAACATATAGCAGCCATTTGTTTTTAAACAAAGAATGAGCCAATAAAATACCAAAAACATACGAAAGGAAGCATGCTTTGTTTTCAAAATTTGACAAAAGTTGAAAAGGTAAAAAACAATCTGTTAATTAGGCATAGCAAAATATTTCATCATACATGGGCAGCAACCACACTGTACATGACAAAATAATTATTTCCACTTTAGCATAGATATCATGAGCTAAAAAAGAACACAAGACTCATTCATTTTCACTCATTAATATGAGGACATTAAAATTTTATCATTACTATTTGTTGTTAGGTGCTCAGGAGAACAAAGTGGCCCACTTGAATCGCTTTGATGTTACAACAACAAGGTCAAATAACCTGACCAAGAATTAAGTTGTCAAAGCGGATTTTGTATAAAATAGACCACTTTTGCAAAACAACTTCATTTTAAAACCAACAATAATGGTTTCATTAGTAATAAATTCACTAATTTTGACATGATGAAACAAAATTCATGAAAACAGTAACATCTCCAAGGGATCAGAGGCACTAGATGGAGCGGGTTTGGACTTTTTTTTTTTTTTTTTTAGAATTCAAAAACTTCCCAGGGGAGTTTTTGAAGGTAATAGGGATCCCTATGACCTTTCTCAGGTACTGAAGCACCTTGTTGCCAAATTTGGCTGAGAACTGACAACTAAACAACAATAACTCTTTTCCATGAACTCCCAAACAAGAAACATAAACTTTCAAAACCAGGTGCAAAGTTACTAAAGACGAACTCATTGATAAGTTTATAAATTGACACAACTGTTTATTAATCAATTTTTTGTAATTTCTTACGTTTTTCTTTTTTTTTTTTTTTGGTTTTATTTATAAATATTTTCCATTTTGGAAGGGGTGAGCAGTTACCCTCCCTTGTACCTTTCTGGATGAAGTGAGGAGAAATTGGGAAGAAAGCGTCAATTTGCTGAAAGATTTTATAAAAATAAATAAAAACCTACCATACATGTCTGGTTTGGGTCTTATCATCCTGTCCAGGAAAGTGGCTCTGCCAGGTAGAGGGACCATGGAGTACAGCATCCGTCCCATCACCTGATCAGTGTCGATGTCGAAGAAACTCTGGTAGTAGCTGAACTTCCAGAATGCAACCCCTTCCTTTGGTTCTGAACCTAGAAGCTTAATGTCATAAAAAGAACCTTGATCACTGTCAAATACAAGTTAGACAAAAAGAGATTAAATCCTAAATACAGTATCTAAAGTCCTCAGAAGGTTTGTTTACTTTGTTAGATGCTCTGAGCAATAAGTTATTTAACTAGAGCAATTTAAAAACTCAATTTTCTGGTTGCCTTGAATGAAAAAGTTTTGTCACTTGATTTGTACCTACAAGATTAAGCAATACGCATTATAAATATTCAGATAAAATTGCTTGATTTTTGTATGACAGATAACTTGGCATAAAAGTTTTCAGCATGTCAGGAGAAGATGCAAATACCAGTAGGACTATATCAGCTAGTTTGCTGAGAAGAGCAACATGCGGTACCTTATCAAAAGCTTTTGGAAAATCAATATTAACAACATCCACACAGATCCAGATTGAAAAAAGAAAATATATATTGTTCATTAATAGATTCTCAAAATGCCTTTTTTTTACAAGAATATGTCTTATATTATGACATAAAAATGAACTTTCTTGAAAATTATAATGTATTTACATACTTTTAAATCTTAAAAAAAATTGTTACATAATAATGATATTTATTTTAACATTTTTGAAACCCACACACTTCCTCTGATACTTACATCTTCATTTTCTGCTGCAGTAGAGTCAGCATTGTCTGAAAAGTTGGAATAAGATCCAGACGGTGCCATTGTGGCAACACCAGGGCTGCTCTGACCAAGAGTAAAATCTATTAAGCAAAAAGAATAAATATAACTGAAGGTACAAAAAATTGCACAACATGAAGAGACAAAAACGCTAAAATTAGAGCAGAGTTAAAAATATCAAAAAGAAAAAAAATCGTACTGTGATTTAAGGGAAATAGGGCTAGGAGATGTAGGGATTTCTACAATTTTATGTGTCTCCAACCTTATGTTGTAATGCATCAGGGTGTAATTCAAGCAGTTTAAAGTTAGGAAATATACTGCAATACAATCACTTGATAGTATACTTGATAGTATAAAAAAAGATGAATGTACAATTTCAAATTTACTCCTAAATTATTTTTAAAGTACAGTAATCCTTCATTATATCAGGTTTGTACAAAGAAGATTTTTTCTAAAACAATATGCACTTTAAAACAAAATATATTTACTCGCTTGAAGCTGGAGATTTTACCTTGCAATACTTTGAGACTTGAGCAGCATTAATTTAAGTTAAAAAAATAAATAAATACTGGATAGACTTTGACAGCAGTTCTACTATTTCCTGTTGGCGAGTGAATCAGATCCAGTGCCAAGTTCAATAATTTCATTGCAACAGAATGCAAAATGAGGTTTCCGCAAGATACAAATACGATGACCAGCAACAGGCTCTGGACCCAGCTAGTCTGGTCCTAGTCAGTTTATAAGTCCCCAATGAAGATTGATGGCCCTCTTAAAGCTATCCATCATCCCCTTGCTTGTTACTGCCTCTTCCGGTAAACTGTTCCAAGTGCCTGCGACCCTACTAAAGAAGTAATTTTTCTTATTTTCTAGATTAGCCAGAGATTTGAAAAGCTTAAAACAATGACCCCTCGTCTTGCTTTCCGTGCAAAAACTTAACCCATTAACATATTTCATTTTGATAAAGTTAAACAACTGAATCATGTCCCCTCAGACTCTCCTTTGCTCTATACATATTAAACCAATTAAGTCTGTTATCATATTCTAAGCCTGAAAGTCCCCTCACTAGTCTAGTAATCATTCTTTGAACCCTTTCCAATATAGAAATATCTTTCCTGAGATAAGGAGACCAAAACTGAACAGCAAACTCCAAATGAGTTCTTATTAAACTCCTATATAAAGGTAGAAGAACCTGCTTAGATTTGTTTGAAATAGATCTATTGATAAACCCAAGCATTCTGTTGGCTTTGTTGCTTGCAATGCTGCACTGTTGACTAAACTTGAAATCTTGATTTATTAAGATACCCAGATCAATAACATTTTCCTGCCTGACTAATGACCGAACCCTATAAATAATAACTAGTACGCTTATTTCCATGACCTAAGTGTAGCATTTGAGACTTTCCTTCATTAACTGCCATACCCCACCTATCCGCCCACTTAGTAATATGATCTAAATCCCCTTGAAGCTGTTTTACTTGTTCCTCATTCTCTCCAATCCCATAACTTTTACATCATCAGCAAAACAATTTATGTTTCCAGAAATATTTTCATCAATGTCATTCGTAAATATAATAAACAGAAGAGGCCCTAAAACTGATCCCTGAGGAATGCCGCTTAAAACATCACTCCATTTAGAATGATTTCACCTCACAACTACTCTTTGTTTCCTTCCAGTCAGCCAATTCCTAACCCAAAGTAAAGTTTTTCCTCCTATTCCTATATCAGCTAGTTTGCTGAGAAGAGCAACATGCGGTAGCTTATCAAAAGCTTTTTGAAAATCAATATTAACAACATCCACACACTTTTTGTTATCTAAAGCCAAGGTAACCTTGTCATAGAAATGCAATACAGTCCTCTGGCGCTGCCCCTGAGTTATAAGAAGCATTGAAAATATTCAACCTGAGCAAACCTATTTTGTAGGCACCCCGTTCTCTTACTAAGGGAAGGTGTAGTATCTTTATATAGTTGAACAAAATTAAGTGAGAGTTAATGAGAGTAATTTAAAAAAAATACCTTGAAACTGCAACTCCGAATGTGTATCATCAGCATCATCATTAAACTAAAATAAAAAATTTAGCCATTGGTCAAAAATAATAAATAATTATCAAATCATTTGCATATAATTCTACAATAATGCGGCAGCTTTTTTAAACGAAAGAAAAGAACAACAAAATGCAAAATTAGTCTTGCATTAAAAATAAAACATAACACACATAAAAAAGGAAAAGAGGCAGAGAGAGAGAGAGGAAAAGAAGAGGTACAAACAAAAAGAAAATCCAGTCTAAAAAAAAAAGCCTGCACTTTAATCTGTTTCAGTTCATTAGTTTAGTCTTAAAGATGAAATTAATCACACCTTAAAGCCGGACTTTATATGGTAGGTACAATAAACGAAACTAAATTCAAAAATAAATCGCAACACATTTTACAGCTTCGTTAATTTTCTTAAATAAGTTAATAGCATGTGATTTATAATCGAATATCGCAATAAATTAATAAATCCAAGAAAATATTTAAGTTTGTACTCGATTAAAAGTTTTACAAATCGTATGTAACTTTCATGCATCCAATCTTAAAAGGCCTTTTTTTTCCAAGTCAGTTTAAAACAAAACATTTCTAAATGCTGAAGGAAATAAACTTTGAAATTTAACCTGAATAACAGAGGATCGTGATGAGGCCATTATTGAATAGTAAAGTTTACGTCACACTATAAACTTCAGATATTTTCAACGAAGAGACATTTCAGTGTGACGGTGTAAACAAAACGTAAACTTCCAATTTCCAGAACATTGCCATACTACAACAAAAAATTTCAGATAATTTTTTTCTCTCAACAAGATGCCGAATCGTTTCCCCCATTGAAGCTGGTGGTTCAAATGACGAAAATTTTACTTCAAAAACATATTTTCACGCTTCTTAAAATTAAACTATTAAAAGGTTTTGCAGCGACATCACGTATCTTCCGTACAGCGCAGCGTTGCATCCTCGTAGGATACGTCCGTACGATTTGCTGCAATAGCGGTATGAGTGGCAACAAGTTTGCCATAAATATAAAACATTCTCTGCTGAATATGGAAGACGAAAGCGAGCGTATTTCAATTAATTTAAACAAAGGTATGTTGATATTTAATGTGTGTTTTATGAAAATAGTCTTAAGGAAGTTCACCCCATTGTTTAAAAAATAGGTATCACTCAAAAACGTTTATTATATGTTATAAAGTTGAAGAATTGTCTTTGTCTTTTTGCCAAGTGCCAGATTCACATCCAAATAAATTATGTACTCTTTAAATTCCAGTGTTAAACTTCTCTGTTAAAAAAAAATGTTTGTAGCTAATAAATTGTGTCGTTCATATTCATCAAAAAAATTATGTTATTTTATTTAAATTTCTGAATCGCATGGTGCATTACTAAAGCTGCATTTTAAATTGTTGTCTACCGCCTGAAGAAAATTATTTTATTCCTTCCATAGTATTTTTATTCTTCATTTTTTCCTTTTATTTTTAGATGTCAATCAAGATGAAGCTATTATGGCTCAAGAGCGGGAAATTGAACGTGAGGTAAATTGCTTTTGAGTCCTATTTATTCTAATTTTTAAAGTAGCAGAAGAGGCAGCTGCCTGGAGTGCCAAATCTTACTCTTTATACATCTTTTGGGAAATCATTTGTGTAGTTTAAGTAGATGAAAAAAATGTTCAGGAGGGGGAAATCTACAATGCGGCAAATTCATTTCCTTCATTGTGACATCAAAATAAAAAAGTCATATGATTCTGCCAAACTGCGGAGAAACGATGTTTTCAGCAATGATCTTTTTTTCAGCTCAAAGATTTACATTTATGCCTGCTATAATATCCCATGTGAGGTTTTAATCAAGATTCTTTTAGGAATTAGGAAACATTTAAAAGATTTATTCATATTACTGTCTACTCATTAATATTATTCAATCACTCCAGCAAATTATTTGCTTAAGTGGAGATCTTTAACATTGCATCTATAGGGAAATATTTGGTTCTGGTATGTTTTATTAGTATAAGCGGGTTATTTGTTTATCCGTTACACGTTTATGGGCTAATATTAGGCAAGATACAAATATAAAGTATCTGCGCACTCAGCTCAAAAGTATCTGCAAACTCATATTTTCCAATACAAGAGAATGACTAAGATTCCAAAAACATCAACATTTATAATTATGTGAAATAAATAAATACTTTTGTGACAAAAAGTTACAACTTTATAAAGCACAAAATTGTAAATAATTGCAGACGTGATTCATGGTTGTAGGAAGCTCCTTTTTCAATGCGGAAAGATCATGGATGAAAAGACATCCAACACAGTTTGAAAATATATTTTCAAAAATGTCGAAAATATCTGATATTTTGAGATATATAAACTATTGTCAATGCACACTAAAATCTCACTAAACTAAAGTCTCTAATAGTACTGTATCCTCAACAAGCGCGGATCCAAGGGGGGGAGTATGACCCCCCTCCCCCTTTAGCCAGACCAAACATTACACAACAGTACCATTTTAATCTTCCTGTTACTGAATTTTTCGAAGGAGAAATTGAGGACCACCCAGTTTGTGAACAAATTAAAATTATATCCAAGCACAAAATTATAGGGGGTCAAGGGGGAGGTTATGGGGTCATGACCCCCCCCCCCCCCCCAGCTAGACCGAACATAACCCAACAGAACCTTTTTAATCTTCCAGTTACAGATTTTTTCGAAAGAGAAATTGAGGATCACCCACTTTATGAACAAATTTAAATTATATTCAAGTGTAAAATTAAGGGGTGGGAGGGGCAAGTGTGGATCCAAGAGGGGGGTTTGTCATGGGGATCATAAGCCTACTCCCCTTAACCAGACCAAACATTACCCACCAGATCCTTTTTATTCTTCCAATTACAGATTTTTTCGAAGGAGAAATTAAGGATCACCCAGTTTGTGTATAAATTTAAATTATATCCAAGCGCAAAATTAAGGGGGGGGGGATCATGACCCCACCGCCTTAACCAGAACAAACATTACCCGCCAAATCCTTTTTAATCTTCCAGTTACAGATTTTTTTCGAAGGAGAAATTGAGGATCACCCAATTTGTGTACAAATTTAAATTATATCAGAGTGCAAAAATAAGGGGTGGGGAAGCATTTTTGTATTTAAATTAGAAAGATTTTCATGCTGTGAGCTCTGGCTTTAAGCAGTTTGAAACAGCATATTGCAGTTATATATAGACTGCAATGCATATCTCAACACAAAATAGCTGGTACCTCTAAGAAACGAGACAATGTAGAGTCTTTGCTTTATAAAAATAAATAAAGATAGGGGTGGGGCAGGGGTTAAAGTAATTTTTGTTTTATATTTATAAACAAATTCTGGCAAATAGGTTTTTTTTTTTTTAAACCTGGAATTACTGCTTGGATTTTTTTTTTAATTATTTTTTTTTAAAGAGGAATATCTTGTTTGAACAGATCATTGCTAAACCTCTATTGCGGTTGCATCTATATTTGCACATAAACAATTAATATTCGCAGAAGAGTTGTTTTGCAGAAAATAAATTTCTTTAAGTGTGCATAAAACAGTGAAACCTCGCTTAACGTACACCCCTCATTTCGCACAGTTTTTTTTTTTTTTATTTCCTCCATTTTCTAGGATTAAAACATTAAATTTCCTTTTATTAAAGTGGAGACTCTCAAACTCGGTCACGGATACAACCTTTCTTGTAAAAAGGATTTTTACTCTCATTAAAATGGACACTCTTCGGCAATTTTGGCGAATGTGGTTAGTTTCCATTTGAAAGAAAAAAGATAAGAGAATCTAAAAATTTTAGATTACGGTTCGCTTCCACCACATTGTAAACTACAGGTTTTAACACAAAAGAGTGAAACCAGGCAATACAAGCTCCTGAGAACAAACATGTCGGATTCCAAGAAATACAGCTGTTGTTAGTGTGTGAGGCTATTAAGTTAACAAGTCACATGGTAAACAGCCGAATTTTTTGATCTCATCCCCTGAGTAACAAAACTCGCTATGTGGTCTACAGAGTTTACAATAGAGGGGTTGAATAGGTGAATCCGTCTATTTCCTTTTAAGTTTTATTAAAGCTTCTGCCGCACTTTGTCAGTTTCCGATGGATGAGACTGATGGTAGAGGAATGATGTCAGGGGTCTGGCCAGAGCAAATTTGGGTCCGTTAACGGACCCTTCACAAAAATCCGATCAACCAAAACGGACCTTTCACAAAAATCCGATCAACCAAAACGGACCCTTCACAAAATTCTGGTAAACAAAAACGGATCTTTCACAAATTGTTTATTGAAAGAGCAAATCTCAAATTAAAATAATACAGCATATTTAAAGTTAAATTAGAGGAATCAACTTATACAAAATCAGCTAATTTTGCAAAAGGAAAAAAAAAATCGCACTCTTGTGATGCTCCTGCAAGTCATAAATAATTACTACCACCAAATAAATATAATGCCTGTTGTTGGTTTCTTTGAAAGAAATTAACAGCTGAAAGTCAGTTTGGTTTATAATTTTGCTTGTTTATTTTATGCAGCGGTGTTGTTGTAAACTTCTTTGGAAAAGCGTTAACATTCTCTGAATAGGCGTAGTAAGCACTTTTCTCCCCACTCATGATTTAATCATCAATAATATACAGCGAAATTAATTTAGAACTACAAAGGATAGTATGGGTGGGGCGGATGTGATCGCTTCAGATAGGGTTACAAAATTTAAACTTATCGCCACTTAGTGTCTGGTGGTGCGATGTTAAACTGTTATTTTGGGAGAAAGTTATATGGGTTTGCTTTTTCAATACTAAAAAGGATAATTAACTTTAAATAAACTTTTATTTACCGTTATTTTTTTCTATAGATGTCTACATTTTGAAAAACGCAATCTTTTTACATCCTATATGAGAATCATATTTTATTCTTTTTTTCAAGCTAACTTCGCTTTATTAGGATGCAAATAAATGAAAAGTCTCTTCTTTTTTTTTGTAACAAAGCTTATTTTAAGTTTTCAAAGGGGAATTCCATTTTCTTTTATGAATCAATAATTAAAATGCTGAATCGATGGTTTATTTTTTATTTTATTTATTTATTTATTTATTTTTGCTTCAACTGTGTCCAGATATTAATGATATGTTTATCATAGGACTCTAAAATGCAATTCAAAAGTAATTTTATCAAAAATATTTATTTTACAAGCCGTTTTTATACTTTTGATTCCTTCACTTTGAGGATTGCAATCTCTTTGCATCCGCTGTGGAAATCTGATTTTTCGAATTTTCGATGTTCAGTACGCTTAATTAAAAGGTAAACAAATAAAGTATTTTTTTTATTTTTGTGAAAATCACGGAGTTTATAAGGTTTGAACGAAACTCTGTGCTCTTAAACAGTGTCTTGGGTTAAAAAGTTAAATGCTGAACCCCTGCCTAATTTTTTTTTTACACTTATTTTAAATACTATACAAAAAACATTTCTAGTATAATTTAACATGATGTAGAATGGTAGATAAATATTGATACTTGAGGGGTGCCCATCTCCCAGGGAGTGATGCCTCCCTCCCTCTCTTCAAATACTAGAAAACACTCAAGAATGATATTCTCAACAGAAAAGAGAGAAAACACTCAACTTTAAGTGTCAATGATGCAGTTTCCACCATCTCAAGAGTCTAAACTTTCGTTTTTACAAGAAAAAAAAAATAATTATTTTATTTTTCACAAAAAACGGACCCTGTGAAAAATCCTGGACAGACCCCTGGATGTGTACTTAATCTGAGCAATTGACAGTCTCTTATAAAGGAAAAAGAATGCTAAAGCCCCATGAGTAGAACCCATGAATAGAAAGAATTGGGGATTGTGGTCTGGCGGAGGGAGTAAAAGAGGCATTTTCTTGGAAGGATTTCAAAAGCTTTCAGTTAGGAGTAAATCAAAGCATTTGCACAAAAAGGCGTCTAGTTGTCTAGTCGTAATGTGCTCATGGGTCATGGGATCACTGAGAAGAGATAAAATGGAAGGAATGACGACTTTCATTCATGAAACCAAGACCCCACGTCAGGTGAGTGATTTTAAAGCAAAGCATTGGAAGAAATCATGTTTATTTCGCTTGTTTCACGTAAAACATGCCAACCATTCATTGTTGTTGAGTGACGTGACTTGGGGTCTTTGAGTCAGCTTTTGCTAAGCCAATGATTGAACTTGTTCCATCCATTTTAATTCCTGCTCTAAGCATGGGATAGTAACTTTTCTTTTGCGTAAGACTTCACTTATTTAAATCGTTGATGATAGCAAGAACCAAGCATGCAACCATCAAGAGTCTCAACACCTTCTGATGGAAAAGTAACGATTTTTAAACTTTTTTTTCTAAATAATTGAAATAACTGCTTTGTCAAAATGTATGTCGTTATAAAATATTATATTAAGTGAATTCAATATTTTATTAGTAGTTTTCATATTTACCGACCTAACATTCTGAATTTTTCCAGGGGGAAGGGCGAAAGGGGAGGATGTATATTGTATCGAAAAAGAGCAAAAGCCATGCCCTATACATAAATTTTTCAAAGTCGGGAAAATTCAGGAGGGGGAGTTGCTCCCCACTCCTGAAACCCCAATTTAAAAGAAAAAAAATGCTATAGCAAATTTGTTTTCATATTAAAGTGTCTTGAGGATAATTGTTAATACAGTCGACGCTCATTATAACGACCACACATTATAAAGACCGTCCCATTATAATGACCAGTGGTAAAAGTCCCAACTTTGTTCCTATGAACTCTACGTTAATTTGCTTTTGTTATAACAACTGTTTTGTATCGTCTAAACCAATACAACGACCGAATTCACGGACGCTATTTCTGTTGTTCTTTCCAATAAAACAAGTTTGTAGCTTGAAATGACCTTGATTATTGTTTACAGACATCTGCCTGAAGTTTTCAATGTCAAATACAACTTTGAGAGGGGGTGGGGGGGGGAATTACCATTCACCACAACTAGCACAGAAAAATAATGGGAGGAAAAATCGAGAAATTTACAGATTCCTAAGAAAAGGGAGTTGACAGACGTGTTGGTAGTATGCTGTTTGAATCCAGTGGTTTTTAAGATTTGGGGTTCTCGAGGGACTTTTAAATGTTTCTTAGAAAAGCAAAAAAAAAAACACAATTTATCACCTATATCTGAAACGGAAAATAATGTTTTGCAAAAATCACGTCTGCTAAAGAGGCAAACGTCTGTTTTATCTTCAGAAAGTGTAGTGGTAGCAGATTTGTAAGTGTGTAACATTTTCCTCCCTATATTTTCTACTTTAAAAGTTCTTTAATATCCTGTCATAGTATTTTGCACACGATTTTTCTAAAAAACCTATGATAAAAATAAATTGGGCATTTTACTGGAATGTTTGAAAAAGTATCATTATTTTAATGGAACAACGGGGCATGCATGATGACTGTGTTTATTTTTTAAAATTATACCTCTTATAACGACCACTCGTTATAAAGACCTTTTTATCTAGGACGGAGATGGTCGTTATATCGAGCGTCGACTGTATATTATATTGAACTTTATGGGCACTAGCCTGAAAAAAATGGGGGAACCGCTGTATGAAGTGAACTTTTATTTTGACACATGTAAAATTTTTAGCGAAGGTAGCCATTGTTTATGTCTTTTCAGGGGAAATACGTTAAAATGTAATTAAAATCCAGCTCAAAAGTTATAAACACATAGTTAGAATGATAGACTGAGGACAAAATGATGTAAGTGTATTGTTTGTAATAAGTTGGATCAGAGGTTCCCACACTTCAAACCTCCGTACACCCCCCGGAAAAAATTACGAACTTCGCGGACACCCCCCCCCCCCCTCCGGTGCGCGCAAGAAAAAAAAGGTTTGGCACAGTTAAATCTGTTTTTTTCTAATATATATATATATTTTTTTCCCTTTAGATTTATTTATTCATTGTTCTGTATATTTTTCAGAACTCTTGTCTGGTTTACAATTCTTATATCATTATTTTGACTGTTTACTTCCGAGAGTTCCGGGGGGGGGGGCTGTTGCGTTCTTCACGTACTTGAGCAAGAACTTTTTTGTTCCTCTTTAATGTGCTTTCCTTTTGAATTAAAATGTCGTTACTCGTCCTTCAAGTATGTATATATATTGTTACAAATTCTGTAAATAGTAATTATTGTAGTATGTAACCTGTAAATAGTTTCCTGTAATGAATATATAGCCCCTATACATTCGGCTGAAGTATACAATCCTCCTATTTCTTTTTTTTCATTGTTAAAATTTGTGGATGAAATAAGATAACGGTCTACGCATTTCGAGAAGCGTTTCGAATGTTGTGGAATCTTTTCGATGTTTATAAAAGCTTCCAGCGTGATAAAAAGTTCAGTTTCAAGTTAGTTTTTGCTTGTGAATCGTTGCAGCGGAACGCTGGAGAGCATTTATTGCTCTGTTTTGTGAAGCCTTTTGAGCTGTTGTTTTTCGTATTTGGAAGTAAATACGTGTGTAACCGTTGAGTTTACGGTGTTGTGTGATAATTGCTTAATTGCTGATGAATAATTTGGTAGTTGTTGACGATCTTTCCTGTACATAGTGTAAATAAATTTCCTGTATTTTTAATCAAGAACTGTGTCGTCCTTTCAAGAAAGTTGGAAGTCGCACCGAATCTGTTACAATATATATATATATATATATATGTGTGTGTGTGTGTGATATTAGCCACTGAAAAGTTGAATAATAAAAAGTTGAACAATAATCCCAAAACACCCTGGGTTTTCATCATGGGGTTCGTTGCGTTTGAGCTTATTTTGATTTGTTCAAGTCAAAAAAAAGAAAAAATCTGTTACCGTTATTTCGAAAATATATACAAATATATATTACAAGCGGGATATGTTCCAACACTTTTCGCGTAAGTCAAAATTTTGTGTTGTGAAAAAAGTCATATTTACGACATTTCGATAGGCATACATAATTGTTTTAGAGAGGGCTGCCCACCTGGGGGAAGGGGCAATAAAGTTTTCAGGGCGGGTTGTTTGCAGGGGTATTTTTCTCTTTTTCCAGGGCTCTTGCTTTTGGGTGGCCTTTGCAATATTTAAGGAGGTGCAAGGTAAATGACTAGTTATGGGCAGGTTTTTCTGTCCTTGCCAATATCAAGTTTGCAATTGATATTTCAGGAACCACATCAGTAGATTCTCAAATTAACATCTTTCATTCTTTCAAGAACACTCAATCACTTTTTTACCGAAAATAAGCTACAGTGTGGTTTATTATGTCAATTCTTCTCAGCCGGCAATACAAATTTTTTTTTCTTTTTGCGTTTAAATTTTTAAAGGGTTTATTCCTTAAAAAACCTGACATATACAGTAAACTCCCGCTTATCGGGCAGCGCTCACCTTCACCAATGTTATTTTTCATAACAAAGTTTTCATGAATTTATTTTCAAATGTTTTTTAGGATCCCTTAAGGTTAATTAAACTACTTTTTAATGCATAAATATTACACACTGACACACTTTTGATGTGGAGGTAAAATATGTTTAACATTTCAAGCCAATTTAGTAGGGGAATGTGAGGCGAAGTGAAATAGCAGGGCAAAGTGGAATGGTGAAATATCTACTCCGTTTTTAGTGCTACTTAACTACTAATATTTTAACTATGTAGTAAGATGTGTCATGTGTAGTCTATTCCAGTCAAGAAAAAATTACCTTTGAAAATCTAATTGTATGATAATACAAGCAATTTTTAAAAAATGATACTCAAATTGTAATATTTTGTTGTAACTCAAAAATTATTTTGATATTATCGAATGATGAATTGGGACCTTCAAATATTCGGTGCAGAATTTATTTAGTTAATATTTAGCTTACTTGTGCTTTTAATATTTCTCACAATTAGTCAAAGTCACTCACTCATTAAATCATCTAATAAATCACCCGCTTTTTATTTACTTAGTAATTTGATCAAAAATATTTTTCACAATCGAATAGAACATATTTCATTCGAAAAATATTTCAATTTTCTCTTTGCCCCATGGAAAAAAAAGTGAATATTTTCCACTTTTTTATTTGAAGAAACAATTTTACTGCCAAAAATCAAAAATAAGGTTTCAATGTAAGTTTTGTTATAAAATACAATGTTTTTTCTTTATGTACTGCAATTTTCAAAACAAATTTCCAATTTGTTCATTTTGAAAAAGCTCAGTCATGTTAACTATTTCACTTTGCACCACATTCCCCTACTAAAAATCCTGTATAATTTCCCCGAGATGCTATAAAATAAGCGATTTCAATTAGAAACATTGTCATAATGATTATAACACGAGGGCAAGGTTTTTAATTATACCCATACTTCATTTGAGTTTTTATAAATTAATTTATGTGTTAACTATAAAATATTATGTAACTAAGAAAATCATACCTTCATAGCGTGTAAGTTTTATTGTATTTAGTTTATAGTATATTTACATTAATAGTATTGTATTATATTTTATTTTATGTAGAAATTATTTCTTTCAAAGTAGTTGTCGATTTGTTCTTAATACCCTAGTACAGATAACATACCATTTTGATACTAAATGCCGTTTCTATTAATACTATATGGCTTAGCCAAGAAACTACCGTGTGATTTTTTTTCACTCCATTTTTTATAAGCTAAAAAATAAATCTATTGTTTCCAAAATAGCTTCTTGGATAGAAATGACTCTTCTAGGCTACACATTATTTTAAAATGTTAATAGTTGATACCCTCAAAGAGGAATTAACAGACGATACGCGGTATTAGGTTCTTTGATGAATTAAATGTATTCTGCCGCTCTGACTCCTGAAGTACAGTTGGCTCTTTTACCTGAACACCCAGATATTCTGAACACATTTGGATGGTCTTGGGAATCACGTTTGCATTACTTCCGTCTCCCCCTATACTAAACAGCTAAACACCCTTTTATACTGAAGACTTTCGTTCAGTCCAATGAGTGTTCAGAATAGAGAGTCTATTGTACTTCCTTAGCAAACGAAATACTTTTAATCAAATATGCTTTGTGTGTTTTGTGTTCTATTTTATGACTGAAAGTTTTTTATTTATGTAAAAGAGAAGTCAATTAAAACATTAAATGAAATAGTTGCATTAATTTATTCCTTTGGGAGGGGCCTGAACCCCCTGGACTACTATTCACTACTGACTATTCAGTATAGTATTTGTACAATTTGAAATTCTTGTTCGTTTTATAATTTTTTCATTTTCATTTTAGTATAATCTAGTGTGTTGATTAACATAAATGATTGCTACTGCTCCTAGTTCAAATTAGAAAAATCAGGCCTCCACAAAGTTTAAAAATTGTAACATTTAGAATATACATAGTTTTCTTAGAAACATACTGTATTTTTTGTTTTATATATGCTAATAATGCAACAACGATTTGTTGGTAAGTAAGAAACAAGCACAAGATTTCAATACCAACTTTTTCAAATTCTTCATACATAACGAAATATGATAAAACTATGATTTAGACCGAAGAAACCCCCTTTTTTTCGACAAGCATGTCATAACCCCCCCCCCCCCCCCCACCAAGATACCATTGTTTGTGGGTACACGTTTGGTGACCCCCCCCCCCCTTTTAACCGGAGCCTGGATCCACCCTTGATCCTCAAATCATTGTTGTTATATTAGAATTAAAAAAAATTGGTATACTTAAAACTAATGTTTCTTTCATTATTTATACATAAATATACATTTTATGTAAAAATGTATGTGCCTAAAATGGTAGTTAACCTATGAATGATGTTTACAATCATTTGAAATGTGACAATTTAATATTGTAAAAATGAAAGATATCATAACTGATACGGATACAGGCTATTGGGTTGAACATTGACTATCACAGGGTGGCTATTGATCAAGGAAAAGTCAGGGAACTTTATTAATCAGGGAAATATCAGGGAATTTCGAAAAAAATCCAAAATTCAGAAAAAATTTATCAAGTGAAGAAATTTTTTTTTTTGCTTTGCAAAATCAAGTATCCTAATTCCCTACGTATTTTTCACCATTTCTCTGTTTGAAAAAAAATTAAATTAATGAGGCAATTATATACTGTCAGCTTATTTGTTCATCTTTTTTCCTCAACGTCAAAATAATGAATCTTAACTTATTAACCACAGGGGGGAGGGGGGGTTGTACTTCCCAAGATGACTTCTGTGTCTGTAAAGTTATTTATTTTACGTAGCTTGAATTTTCCTTTCATACATTCCATGTTACGTAAAATAAACAACCCTACAGGCAAAGAGAAAACCGTCATTGATGCCTTAGCTTTTTTGCCTTTATTCATCGTCTTAAAGTAATTAGCATACTGTAATCACGATTTTAAGAAGAAATCTTTGTTTTCTAAATTAATACTGATAAAAGTTTAAGTGTTGTTTCTTCTTCGCATTTTTAATTGCAAAAATTGAACCTTAAATCAAAATCATCTTTGCTTTTCGCCATTGTATTATTCACTGTTGCCTCAGATTATACGTTCATCCTTACCCACTGCTGGACCAGACACATGGACGAGTTTCCGACCAACGAGGTCCAAGACATGTTCAATGGGTGTCATATCCGGAGAATGGGCAGGCCAAGGAAGTAGCGTGCACCGAAGAACTCTTGTACGTTATGTGCGACATGTGGATGTGCATTGTCCCTCTGAAACACTGCACCAGGAATGCTCTGAAGAAAGGGTAGTACCTCCGGCGTCACATCGTTATTGAAGTAGCAATCGCTATCGAGATTACCCGTAATTCAAAGTAGATGGGACTGTGCTTGATATTCAAACGTGATTCAGACAATGACACCTGGCGTTATGCCAGTATGATGTCGGATTGCACACTCTGGGAGGTGGCGTCCCTTTGTGTAACGCCTGACGCAAAATTTAAAAAAAAAAAATTTAAATAGCCAATGTCTTAACGGCATTGAAAAAAGTATTTCAAGGATTTTAAATAAACATATTTTGCTTTTTAGCCTACTTTCCCAGTAAAAGTCAGAAAAAGAAGAAAAAAGCATGAAAGAAGGCTTAATGCGTCTTAAAAATATCGTGAAAAACAAAAAAAAAGTCAAAAATAAATAAAATAATTAAATAAATATTGAAAAATTAAAAATTGGAAAGTAGGGTATTGAGATGGGGAAAAATGTCTGTCGGTCTGTCTGTTTGTCTGTCTGTCGGTCTGTCTGTCTGTCCCCCCCCCCTAATAACTTTTGAATGAATAGTCCGATTCGAACAAACTTTTTTTTGTTCGAAAGATCTCGGCGAGGACACCTCATTCCCATATTTCACTTTTTGATTTGAACTATTTTTGTTCAATTTTGAACAGTTCAAAAAAACTTAACATTAGCGCCTACGGGGAAATTCAAAGCAATTTCGAACTGTGAGGCAAATTTGCTTCAAACAAACTTTGTAGGAAAAAGCTTTTGATAAAAAACTTGTATATAAGATATCTTTTTGATTTGAACAATTTTCCGTTCAATTTTGAACAGTTCAAATCCCTTAACATTAGCGCCTACGGGGAAACTGAAAGTCAATGTAGATTCCGTACTTGAAGGCGAATTTACTTCAAACAAACTTTGTTGGAAATAGCTCTTGACGACCTACTCCGACTCCGAGAATTTAGGGGGACCTGACACCGACTCTGACTCCTGTTCCCGACAATTAATCGGACTCCGACTCCCCGACTTCGACTCTGACTTCGTAGCTTTGGCAAACATTTATACACGGAGGACAAATGACTGACTCCGATTCTTGGATATTCGACTCCGACTCTTTTATCCCAAAATGAGATTGACTCCGACTCCGCTGCTGTGGTTTTAACTGTGAAATAATTATTGTTGATATGATTTGTTTTTATTTTCACGCTAAAGTTTTAATTTAGGTATTTAGTTTTCGGTGAATAAACTCGAAAAATATGCGCAGACGATTTTTTTTTTTTTTTTTGACTATGAAAATTATTTCTTTAAGTTGACATTTTATTGTTTTTTTTTATTTTGGTAAGTGCATTAATTTGTTTAAAAAATTATTTTCGGCAACAAGGGAAAAAGAAACGAATTTTTTTTTTATATGATGTATTTATTTTAATGAACTTATTATTATTTTTTCATTTTGAAAGCTGTTAAAAAAAATTTTTAATGGAAAGAAGTGTATTAGCTGCTTTGTTTAAAAGGTGCTGCTATTTTATTTGTTCGTTTTTTTTTTTTTTTTTTTTTGAAGAAAAGTAAGGAATATTTTATTCCTAGAAATCAGCTTAAAATATTAAAAAAAAATATGTTTGAAAAAATTTGCGATTTTAGCTATTTTTGAGAATATTGATCAGGTACTAGAAAGTAGTATGGGTATACGGGAAAGTAGGCTCGTCTAGTTCTAGACGGAACTTCTTGTTACTTTAACTGATCAAGAAATAATTCAGAATATCTCGAGTCCAGTCAGGTCTGATTTTCTCAAGATTTGTAGATTGTACATAGAAAACTGCACTATGCAAAAAGCTTTTATGTGAATTTTCTTTTTATTCAACACATTTCACAAATATCAAATAAACAAGATATATTTTTTAGAAATTAGCAGGATTTATAAATCGTCAGACGAAAAATAGAATATGATGTACAGCGTTTTTATTATCTTACAAAAAAGTTTAATGTTTCTTACTCTGTACAAAAAACATTGAAAAACAGGCAGCATAAAATTCAAAAAAATGTCTCGATTAAGCTGGAATTCAGTAAAAATGGATTTAGACAATTTGAGGTTCTACTGTGGTTTTGTATAACTAAATGAATTACAATAAAGTAAAATGCAGAAAAAAAATGTAGTTATTAAAAAAGAATAGCTTTTAACACTTGAGAAGTAACTTGGCCTAAATTGTTGATAATCATAGAAACTACAAAAGCTGAAACTTCATTCTTGGATTGCACTGTCTTTTATACTTTTCTTCAGAAAACACTGAATTTTAATTAATTTTCTATCTTTTTCCACTCTTAGACAATTTCTATGCTTTGTTCATGTACTTACGCTACCATATTCTACAAGTCTGCCACCTTTTCCCTAAAAAAGCAGGCATCGCAGCGTTCCTATATTCCTATATTTTCCTATATTTCTGAAAAAGTTCCTATAATTCCTATATTTTCAGTTTCCGATTCCTTTTTTTTTTTTTTTTTTTACTTTTCCCCTCGACTTTTGGCTACCGCCTTTTCCGCGATCCACGTGCAGCCGCCATTTTATCTTTCCTACTGTGCAGGGCTCCCAAATGGTTCGCTTTTCCCGCCAAAGTCCGTGTTTTATGGTAAAGTCCGCTTCAGACTTTTAACATTATGGTCTGATTAGTTCGCTTTTATATTGTTTTTACTTAAATATCAGATTTTAAAAGTTTTTCATTTCGTTAAAAGTTACTGTTCTCCCAAGCACGCCGCCTCAGCGCGTGTTAAACAAAGTTCGTCAGCCCATGAAAAACCTTGAAAAGTTCTTGGGGGGGGGGGGGAGGTCACACACACACATTTTCTAGTGTTTGAAAACCTTGAAAAAGTATAAAAAGTTTCTTTATTGCTTGAATTTATTTATTGTTTGGATTGTGTAGTGGCGTAGCTAGACCCGACTTTCGGGGGGGGGGGGGGTTACTTCTTTTATATATATATATAATATATATATATATATATATATATATATATATATATATATATATATATATATATATATATATATATATATATATATATATATGTGTGTGTGTGTGTGTAATCGCTTGGAATTTTTTCCTTTCTCTTCTCTCTTCTTTTTCTCTTTTTTTTTTTTTTTTTTTGAGAATAACTTTTCGGGGGGGGGAGGTTGTCCCCAAAACCCCCCCCTTAGCTACGCCCTTGGGATTGTGCTTGTAATTCTTTTAAAAAATTTCATTAGTGCAATTTTCTGAACATATATATTCGATATGATTTATCGCGAAAAATTGCTTTCGTGTTTGAGGTTTCAATCCTTTTGCATCTTGTTAATATTTTGATTCTTTTTACAATCCAAAGTGATTTTGACATGTGCTTACCTTAGCTTAGCTTATTTTTCGTTTAATTTCAATAATTAATGACGGAATTATTTTGGAAACCATGGCAACATTGAACTTACTCGGCTCGGACGCGGAAAAATGCTTCTCGCTTTTGAAATTTCAATCCTTTTGCATCTTGTAAATATGTTGATGTTTTCCACAATTAGAAGTTATTTTAGTATATGCTACTTTAGTTTAGCTTATTTTTCGTTTAATTTCAATAGTTAACCAAGGAAATATTTTGGAAACCATAACAATAACATTGAGCTTATTCGGACTTCACGGAAAATTGCATCTCGCGTTTGAAATTTCAATCCTTCTGCATCTTGTGAACATTTTGATGTTTTGACAATTGGAAGTTATTTTGACATATGTTTTTATAGATTAGCTTATTTTTCGTTTAATTTCAATAATTAATGAAGGAATTATTTTGGAAGCCATGGCAACATTGAACTTACTCGGATTTCGCGGAAAAATGCTTCTCGCGTTGGAAATTTCAATCCTTTTGCATCCTGTAAATATTTTGATGTTTTCCACAATTGGAAGTTATTTTGACATATGCTACCTTAGTTTAGCTTATTTTTCCTTTAATTTCAATAATTAACGAAGGAAATATTTTGAAAACCATAACAACATTGAGCTTATTCGGAATTCGCGGAAAATAGTTTCAATCCTTTTGCACCTTGTAAACATTTTGATGTTTTTGACAATTGGAAGTTATTTTGACATATGCTACTATAGATTAGCTTATTTTTCGTTTAATTTCAATAATTAACGAAGGAATTATTTTGGAAGCCATGGCAACATTGAACTTAATCGGATTTCGCGGAAAAATGCTTCTCGCGTTGGAAATTTCAATCCTTTTGCATCTTGTAAATATTTTGATGTTTTCCACAATTGGAAGTTATTTTGACATATGCTACCTTAGTTTAGCTTATTTTTTGTTTAATTTCAATAATTAACGAAGGAAATATTTTGAAAACAATAACAACATTGAGCTTATTTGGACTTCGCGGAAAATAATTTCAATCCTTTTGCATCTTGTAAACATTTAGATGTTTTTGACAGTTGGAAGTTATTTTGACATATACTACTTTAGATTAGCTTATTTTTCATTTAATTTCAATAATTAACGTAGGAATTATTTTGGAAACCATGGTAACATTGAACTTACTCGGACTTCGCGGAAAATTGCTTTTAATGTTTGAAATTTCAATCTTTTTGAATCATGTAAATATTAAAATATTTTGCCCCAATCGAATGTTATTTTCCCATATTCCAACTTAGATTAGCATGTTTTAGGTTTAATTTAGTAGAAAAATAAATAAATTTATTTTATGGGAAGCATGCCAACATTGAACTTGGTTTCGTGAAAATTTGCTTCTCTGAGCTTTCAATCGTTTTGCATCTTATAAATATTTTTATATTTATGGCAATTAGAAGTTATTTTGACATGCTACGTCAGATTAACTCGATTAAATTTTTTACTTAAATAACTAAAAAATTAATATTTTTTGTGTTGTTTAATTCAAGCTTATTTAGTTTTCCAAACATAATTTTGATTATCATTAGCTTATTTTCGGTTATTACTGTTTTTTTGTGTGGGAGGGGGAGGGGTATTAAATTTAAACAATTGAGCACATAACATTTTAAAGTAGCGTCTGTATATGAAACAAAGTTGAATTATGTAATTATATGAAGTTGAATTTGTACATCATTTCATTGTCATGATGCCTGCTTGCTGTTGTTGTCGTGTGCCAAGTAGGCTGGCAATTTGAGGTGCACTGCTTCACTTTTCCAACTGTAGAGTAATTTGGTGTGAAGTCCGACTTCTACAGTACACACATGCCATAAGGACCCCTTTATAGGGGACAAGGACAGGAGAGAGAAAGTACGTCCATGTCCGAGCCGGGATTCGAACCCGGACCTTCCTATCGCAGTCAGACTTCTCTGACCACTAGACAAGGCAGGCGGCATGATGCCTGCTAAAGGGGGGAATTTGTCCCCCCCCCCCCCATAAAAGTTCAAAGCACTCATGGCCCTGCAATCATGGATTATTTTTTTTAATGTAAGCTTTATGATTCTTGAAAATATACTTTGAATATGAAAATTGCAAAACTATGCCTCATGTGATCTGCTTCTCTTTGTGATTGAGAATTTCAGACATTTTTAGGGAAACTTTCAATACAGTAGATCTGTTTGGTGTGTGATGGATTCATATCGGTGAAGAAGGGATATAAATGCTATTAAAGAAGCATTACAATACAGAAAAACACAAAAATAATTTTAAAATATAGAAAGATGAAGCACAGCTTCATCTATCCTTCAGTGAGACTACCAGCATCCCTGGTTCAATTCAAAATGTATCATTACGCCCATTTAGTTCTATGGAGGCTGCCTTAAGTGCTGCGCTAAGTGCCTCCCCCCCTCCCATCCAAATGTTTGTGTAAATAATATTATTCAATGGATAAAAAGATCAGTTGTGCAGAAGGTGATAAAGGAATTGTATCATTAAAAATCAGTATTATGGTTAATTAACAAATTATTTTCAGGGATTTAGCAGCAGGCAGCTAATTTGCCTTTTGATGCTTCCTTGTGTTTAAATGAATGGTCCTCTCAAGATCCTCTTTTTAATCCTAACTGGTCCTCTTTAGTCCTCTTTTTGATTGAAATTGGTCCTCTTTTACCCTTTTCTAAAACTAAAATGCGTTGGGAGCCCTGCATTAGTTTCTAGAAAAGTGAAATTTTATCTGCACAATTGCATTCGATCCTCATTGATTTGGAGGCTTTGGTATGAACTTAAAGAAACGGTTTTGATTACTAAACTATTTATTTATTTTGAAGTAATTTAAAAACCTATTTTAACTTAAATTTTCCAAAATGCATGTTTTTGTAAACAAGTGCAAGGTTCTATTTATTAATTTTTTTTTATGAAAGTAGTAAAAACTACCCCCCCTCACTTTTTGTACTTTAAAACTTTGGGACAGTGGTGGCCACCAAGTTTTTTAGGTCTGGATTGGGTGTCCTTCAAAGTCATGGGAAATCGTGGATTTCAACTATGATCGAATTTGGTACTGAAAAGTCAGGATTTTCAGGGGGGGAAAATGGTCAAAAAGTATCATATCAGAGATTTTTCTGAAAAAAAAACTCAGTATACATTTAAATTTTTAATTTGCATACATTTAAATTTTTACCTGAACACTTTTTTCTAGAAAAGAAAAGGAAATTCACAATAATTTCTTTTTCACAAAAATAAAGAAAATTCACAAAAAATATTTTGCTTTTTCGCATAACGGGGACTTAAAAAATGAAACCTGGATTGACCCCTGATATTACTGTGGCATGTGACTTTGATTTCAGCATAGCACATGTTTCAACAACTTATAAAACTTTAAGTTTGGCTTTTACTGCATTGTCAAGTGATAACATAAATTAGAACAGAACTTCACGAATTTCATTCTACTGCACAGCTTGCCCATCGCAGTATCGGATCATGCAAAATCTTTCATTAAAAATTAGATTAGTGACACAACTATTTTAAGAAAGATTTGTGTTCATCTACAAAAAGTTTCATCTACTTTTTTTTTTTTTTTTAAAGAAGTATGCCTTAATATGTTTAGTACAAATTACAGTTTTACGCTCTTTTACTGTTTGTAAAATTGATTTTGTGTGTATTTTTAGACTTATTTATGCGTATGTATTGCACTTATGTCAGGTAGTGTAATTAAATGTTTTTAATCGAATAGTAGTATTGCATTTTGAAAAAAAATGTCATACTGGCGAGCTTTGTTATCGAAATTCCTGTATTTCCTTTTTTTTTTTTTTCAAAATATTCCTATATTATTTCGAAAAATTCCTATATTGTTTGCAGAAAATTCCTATATTTTCCATCGAATTCCTATATTTTTTTCAGAAAATTCCTATATTTTCCTATATTTTTGTTGGCAAATGTCACTTCTATCCCTGTAAAAAAGACAAAAAAGTCCTTTTGTTTTTTAAACCCAGCTTTTTTTTGGGGGGGAGGGGGTATTTAAAAAAAAACCCTGGTTCCAAGGATTTTTTTTAAAAAAACCTGGGATTTTGCCAACCCTGTCCTATTGTATAATGTCTTTGCATCCATAGACACTTTTGTACTGAAAAGTGATTCCTTGTAACCCCAAAACACACGTCGGCTATTATTTTTTGTTTTAATTCTGTTTTACATAATCTTATTCAACATGCAGTAGGTAAATAGATTTCTTAGTAAGTTTATGTCTTTTACTTCTAATCATGTATCTATAAAAGTAAGAGGTGAACTTTTTTCTCAACCATTCTGCACATTTTGAAGAAAGCAACTGTTTAATATTAATAATGTAATGATCATTGAACAATATGCATATCCGCAGTGAATGTAACTGCAGAGCATGTTTCATGCATAAGCATGATGAAACAACTCATCGTGTTGTATCCTATAAAAGGCTCTTATCTGCAGAGCAGTAGAGGTATCTGAAACCATGCCCAGAAAAAAAAAATGTGGAAGAAGTTTTAAAAAAGATTGTGCTATTCAATAGAGGAAAAAAATCTTGTCTTATTACTAAATTTTGAGGATTGATACGTATTCATTCTTTCATGCACATAAATAGCATCATTAAGTTTCACTTGACTCCTAATTATTTATCACCTTCTTTCCTTATGTAGATTGCTGAAACTAATCCTTTGATTGGTCCAAAGTGTGATCTTTCATTATTGCAGAAGGAATATGCTGAAGATGATCTTGTATATCAGCAAAAAGTTAATGTAAGTTGCAGAGAGATTGTTAAAATGTTCTCTAAATTAAACTTTACATCAGTCAATAGAAGCTTTTTGAATTCTTAAAATATTAAAATTGTTTTGATTATTAATATGAAATGTCGGTAAAATAGCAAAGGTTAACATAGTTGTATCTATTGAGTTGTTTTACTTTATCAGATTTTTATACTTATAGTAAGAAGTTGATTTAGCCATTTCCAGTAAAGGTTGTAACATTGTTATTTATCAAATGCTGAAACAATATCATATAAGTGAACTTTAATCAAATGTGTGTTTCACAACCTCTGCATAAAACCCATATTAAAAATAAACTATGTTCTGGTTAATCATTCATTTCAATGTACCATTTCTCTCTAATTCAGATCCAGAAAGTGCTAAAGGATCTTCATTTAGCAATGGGTGAACAAGTACTTATCTTTTTCTGCAGAAGTTACAGATTTCTTTCAGAAACTCTAGGTTTTCTACAAATATCTTCTAACTAAAGATGTAATTTTTCAGAAATTTGTACAGATTTCTTCACATTGGAAGTAAATCTAAAATTCCAGCAAATTACCCCGTATACAACTGAAAACTTGTGTAAAATGTTGAGTTTTATGCATCATTTGCAGGAACTTTGGATTTATTCTCATTTGAAGAAATCTGCAGAGGTTAAGAAAAATTACATCTTTAATTGTTAGAAAATATTTGCAAAAAATCATCTTTAACTGCCTGCAGGGCCGGATTTGGAAGTGTGGAGGCCCCGGGGCAACAAAGGAGTGGAGGCCTCTAATCAGGATTTGAAAAGATCATCATATTTTCGAAAATATCCAATACTTTGATATATATCCGAATATTATGGTATAATGTATATATTCAATATTTTCGACCCATGAAAGTTAGGATATTTTGTAAAAATTTTATTGTGGGAGCCCCTTTGTTGTGGAGGCCCCCCACAGTAGCCCCGCCTGCCCTCCCCTAAATCCGGCCTTTACTGCCTGCACCTGCCTTATGATCCTTAAGTGACCTGGAAGACCAATAGTTAAATGATTGGCAAATAATTGTAAGGCAAAAATTTTCCATTCAACATCTTTGTGTAGCTATGTCTTGGTCACACTATTGGCCATGTGCTGTTATTCTGAGGGGAAAACACTGCTTCTAATGCCATGAGATACTTAGAATGTTGTCAAGCACTCGGAATAGAATGTGCCATTCCTGGCACTTAGCCAAGAAAGTGCCATTCTTATCACTTTTAAGTGCCAAGAATGGAGATATGTGACACAGGGTATTGCATTTTCTGTCAAGAATATGTTCCTGAAATTTTAATTCTATGCTTTTTTCTGAAGTAAAACTTGAGTATCATATTTTCGGGAATAAGCGCCGCACACGGTGTAAGCGCTGCACCTTCCATAAGTGCGCACCCAGCATTAAACAACTTAAAAGCACAATCAGTAGTAAAAAAAAGCTGGATTAAATGTAAATAAAAGATATTTTTTTATTTCTCGATAGTATTTTTAATTAAAATAATGAAATGCTTTAAAAAATCCCCATTTTGCACTTTTTGCCTTAGGCATCCCTCGATTGGCCATCACTTTCAATGTTAATTTATCCGATTTCCATGGGTAAATGCATCTCTCGTCAGTCCCAAACTCTCTGGCAGCAAAACGATTTCCAATTGCTTCTGCCTTTATTACCTTAAACTTAAAGGCTGCCGGATAATTTTTCAATTGCTGTGAGCATTATGTGTAGTGAAATTAGACTTACTACCCCGCTAGTAGAATTGAACTTGCAAAAAAAAATGTCCACAGCCTGAAGTTGGAGAAAAAGAAAAACACGTGAAGCATTTTTCCTCAAGGAAAATTTGTATTTATTATCTTCAAAAGATTTCTGAAGTTGACGAACAACATCTTCATTGATATTTAAAAAAACATTTAGAAAACTAAACAAATATTAGCCGCTATAATGCAACGAAACATTAAGTTTACAAACATGCTGATTCCAAGGAATATAAGTCATTACCGTAATACACAAAAATAGGCCTAAAGGCGTTTTATAACTTTAAAATTGACATCACGTTGTATAACGCCCTGCCAGGAGTAAAGAGCACTGGCAGACATCACGAAATCACGATGAATTACTACGTGCAACACATTGCGGCTATGTGAGGTGAGAGAGAGAGCGAAAAAAATCGCTCGAAGTATTTAAAGTCTTCACATGGCTTTCAAATTAAGAATATGCAAAGTACAAGATGTGTTGCCAATGAAAGAAAGTTAAAGATATGTTGCCAATCAAAAAGTAACTCAATCTAAAAAAAAATTCTCACGGTTATAAGATACAATGAACTGGTGACTCGGTTCACCCAAAAGTTCATTCATTTGACTGAGTTATTGCAACCGATCGCACAAATGACGTCACAACGTGATGCAATGTTTACATCGAAAAAGGATTGATTCTGCATGATGCAAAAACGTATTTTTAATTATTATTTTTTTTTTTTTCCAAATTAAGTGATTCTTTCACTTTTTGTGAAAGTTTAAATTAAAAATCTAACAAGCAGCCCCATTTTTGCAACATGCACAACAATCAGAAAAATTCACAATAAATTCAAATTGACAAAGTCACCATTGAATTTCACAAAAATTTTACACACCCAAAAAGTTCAAATTTAGTTTATATATTTTCCCCCCCAAAAATAATGTCACAAAAATGTCCAAGTTGATATTTGGTATAAGGTTTTGTCAAAGCATCAGCTAAATTTAATTTAGAACTCACATACATTAATTTAAACAATTTTTCATTTACTAAATTTCTCAAAAAATGATACTTGATATCAATATGTTTACTTCTTTGATTTTGTATAGGACTTTTGGAAAAATCTATTGCAGCAATGTTGTCACAAAATATTTCACAATTTTTCAAAATTAAATTCAAATTTTCATTTTTTAAAATTCTCATGATCCAGACAAATTCTTTAGCAGCCCCTGTTAAAGTGACATATTCGGCTTCCATAGTGGAAAGAGCAATACATTTATGCTTAAAGGTTTTCCACATGATAGGTGTATTATCTAGCAAGATGATGTAACCTCCCATTGAAACCCTATCATCTCTACTAGCTGCCCAATCTGAATCAGAATAACATTTAATATTTAAATTTGAAATATTTGATAACTTCAACTTAAGATTTTTCGTATACAAAACATAACCAAGAAGACGAAGTAAACCATGCCAATGTTTTTCACCATAATTAGATTGAAATTGGGAAAATATATTCAAAACATATGTTATGTCGGGCCGAGTTCTACTAACCAAAAAGGATAAACAGCCAATTAAATTTCGATATGGTAAAGAATTACATTTATCTATTTCTAACTTACTAGTAGGCGAGTCAATTTTTGAATAAACCACCCCAACATTACTAATTGGAATATTATAACTAGAATACAACTCAACAATTTTATTAATATACGTTGTCTGATGAATATACCAATTACCATCAATGTTTTGAAATTCAACTCCCAGAAATTTTCTTATTTCACCCAAAATTTTTAATTCAAAATGATTTCTTAAAAAATTTACAATTTCATTCAAATCAGATTTTAGTTTGCCAAAAAGTATGATATCATCAACATAAAAAAGAAGAAGAACCTTATTTTTATATATGTAACAACAATTACACCAATCTAAACTAGTAAAGTTCATTTTCAAAAGTGTTTCATGGAGTTGATAGTACCACATCCTACCACTTTGGTGTAAACCGTACAAAGCTTTCTTTAACAAACAAACTTTACCAGGCTCTCGTACATATCCACTAGGTTGTTTCATATATACATTAGTATCCAAATTAGCATACAAATAAGCGTTATTTATGTCTACATGCAGATGACACCATTTAAAAAGACATACAAAAATACAGAAAAACAATCTGATTATAGAAAAATCAATGACTGGGCTAAAAACTTCTTGGAAAGATTCTCCAGCTTCCTTCCTTGGGCACATAATCGAGCGCGGTATTTCACAATATTCCCTTGCTGATCTTCTTTTACCGTATATACCCACCGATTTCCCAAAATTTTACTATGTTCAGGTGGATCCACTAACTCCCATACACCGCGATTATATATGGTTTGTATTTCCTGATCCATCGCGTTAATCCAATGTTTAGATTCCCTAGAATTAATGGCTTCTTTAAAATTTAATGGAAGATTAATTTCAGCAAGATTTCCCTCTAAAATTTCTATTAGCTTTCCCTCTTTTAAATTTTTGCCCGAAAAGTCAAAATATGATTCATCAAATTCAATTTTGTTATCATTACAATATTTAATAACTTCATTTAAAGAACGCAAGCGAATATTTGAACCTTCAATCCTATAGTAAATATCAGTTCTATCACCTGATGGTCTAGGAACAGTTTGACGCAACCAATTAATTTCAGAACAAGGTTTTAATTCTTCACTAGGACTATCACTGGAAAGCTCATCCACTCCCTGATTTGAAGTTACAGGATATTCATAATCAAAATTGTCAGGTAAGTATTTCATAACCCTTGGACTACTTGATCCAGAACCTAGTACAACATCTGCCCCTTTAGTTCCCTCATCAAAACTGACATTACATGTTTCTATGATTCTTTGTTCGTCTTCCAGCCAGACACGATAACCTCTAGTATTTTGAGCGTAACCTAACAAAATTCCTGGTTTAGATTTATCGTCCAATTTCCTTCTTTTCTGGCTTGGAACATTTACAAAAGTTAAACAGCCAAAAGTTCTGAGATGTTTCACGTTAGGCTTTTTATTGAAAAACAGTTCAAATGGGGTATGATTACTCCCATGACAAGACCTATTCCAAACATAAGAAAAACAAATTGCAGCTTCCCCCCAGAATTTCGAAGGTAAGTTACTCTCTTTTAAAAGTGCTCTAACTCCCCCCATTAATGTCTGGTTAAACCGTTCAATTATGCCATTCATCATTGGTGTGTAGGGATTAGTTTTCTCATGCCTAATGCCACGGTTATTCAAGAAAATTTCAAAATTTTGATTGCAGAATTCTTTCCCCCCATCTGTATGAATTGATTTAATTTTCCTCCCTAAAAGCCTTTCATTACGATTTAAAAATCTTACAAAAATATTGAAAACATCCGACTTCAATTTCATAGGGTATACAGCAACGCGTTTTGAAAAATCGTCCATAATGGATAAATAATATTTCTCTCCCCTCAAAGTTAAATTTGGGACTTCACCTACATCCATGTGTATAAGCTCTAAAGGTTTAGAAGATCTCACGGCCCCAATCGATTTAAAAGAAATACTCCTAGCTTTAGTATATTTACAAATTTCACAATAGTTAACATTTTTATTCAATTCAGGAAGACCTCTAACACTATTGTTTTTGCTAGTTCTAGAAATTTATTCATAATTAATGCGACAATATCTCTTGTGCCATAAATCTTCAGGTGAAATTTTACAAATTTTTTCAGAAATGTTACAAACAGGCTCAGAATTATCACAATGTTCACTATTTTTCAAATACAAATATCTATTAGGCTTAAAGAAATATAAATTTATGTCATTTCTACGCTTTGCATAAAATAATTGATTCCAATTTTTGTCAAACTTTAAGAATGGAATTATGACCAACAAATTTGTTACCTTCCTGTTCCAATTTAGATAATGACAATAAATTATGACGGATTTCAGGATTGTACAGAACATCTTTCAAAATAATTTTCCTATGTCTACCATTAATTTTGACCAACAATTGAATTGTACCAACCCCTAAAATATTGCTTTGTTTACTGTCAACAGCCATAGACATTTTTAAGTTATTAACCGGCCTAAAATCAGAGAAAAGATTTTATTTTTTAGTGACATGTGACGTAGCTCCAGAATCGGCAATCCACGTTATATCTGAATCAGATGAAGTAATATTCAAAGCTTCTGACTCATTAATTTCACTCACATTATGTTGAGAATTAGAAGACCCTTGAGATAAATTTTTAGAATTTAACTTTGCCTTAAATTTAAAACAATCAACCTTTTTATGCCCAAAAATCCCACAAAAATTACATTTCCCTTTAAATCTATTTTTACTAAAATTTGACACAGGTTTACGACTACTTTTACAAGGATGGATCTTACCGGCAGGTAGCGAATTGGGAACGGTCACATACACAGCAGGTGTCTGTAGTGGAATGTTCATTTCAGAAATTCTATTTGCTTCGGCAACAGTTCTTGTTCTAATTTTTAATGGAGTGAAGTCCACGTCAGACCATCGGTAGATTTGCTGTACTGTGGATGCGAATTCAGGGGGTAAACTCCGGATATACTGGAAACCTATGTTAAGGTTGGACATCGCATGGCCAACTTCTTTTAATTGTGACGCAGCTGCTTTCACTCGGCAGATGAAAAGACCAACAGTCTCACCTTCTTGAAACTTGACTTGAAAAAATTTATCCAACAGGGATATCAATCTGGCGCGGGTGTCAGGTTCAAAATACTTGCACAAGATTTCCCAAGCTATCTTTCCTTCAGTAGTGCATTCGATGAGAGGCTTGAATTCTTCTGACAGGAACTGATAAATGGTAGTATAAGCTCGAGTTCTTCTAAGATTCATTTCCGCTTTATCTCGGAACGTCAATTTTTTTTCTTCAAGTTTCTTTTCTTTTTCATCTTTTTCGTCAGCTTCGATGAATTCCCAGCTGCCCGAATGACGCAGGACAACTTGTATGTTTCTCTTCCAAGTATTCCAATTATTGGCATTTAATAAAGGTATTGTAGGGACTTCCATACTTTCAAAAATTTCACGATGTTTTAAAAATTCTTCAGAGCATAAAAATTCAAATTTTCCGAGTTCTTCAGGTTATGGCTAGGAATTGCAAAGTCCAGGTGACCTGGGCCCATAACCACTTGTGAGCATTATGTGTAGTGAAATTAGACTTACTACACCGCTAGTAGAATTGAACTTGCAAAAAAAAATGTCCACAGCCTGAAGTTGGAGAAAAAGAAAAACACGTGAAGCATTTTTCCTCAAGGAAAATTTGTATTTATTATCTTCAAAAGATTTCTGAAGTTGACGAACAACATCTTCATTGATATTTAAAAAAACATTTAGAAAAATAAACAAATATTAGCCGCTATAATGCAACGAAACATTAAGTTTACGAACATGCTGATTCCAAGGAATATAAGGCATTACCGTAATACACAAAAATAGGCCTAAAGGCGTTTTATAACTTTAAAATTGACATCACGTTGTATAACGCCCTGCCAGGAGTAAAGAGCACTGGCAGACATCACGAAATCACGATGAATTACTACGTGCAACACATTGCGGCTATGTGAGGTGAGAGAGAGAGCGAAAAAAATCGCTCGAAGTATTTAAAGTCTTCACATGGCTTTCAAATTAAGAATATGCAAAATACAAGATGTGTTGCCAATGAAAGAAAGTTAAAGATATGTTGCCAATCAAAAAGTAACTCAATCTAAAAAAAAATTCTCACGGTTATAAGATACAATGAACTGGTGACTCGGTTCACCCAAAAGTTCATTCATTTGACTGAGTTATTGCAACCGATCGCACAAATGACTTCACAACGTGATGCAATGTTTACATCGAAAAAGGATTGATTCTGCATGATGCAAAAACGTATTTTTAATGGTTTTTTTTTTTTTCAAATTAAGTGATTCTTTCACTTTTTGTGAAAGTTTAAATTAAAAATCTAACAATTGCTTAGGAGCCATTTCAAAAGCAGCTCTAAAAAAATTTCGTAAAAAAATATAAGCCAATAACACACGAATGACAGCAAAAGATGCAATACGACGATGTGAGTGAATTATAAAATTAAAGCTAGGAGACAAGTTTCCCATTAGGTTGCTTGACCAAACAACCCATTTTTGTGAGGGATTTGTTAAATTCCCTTTACACACTGGACATCCATCCCTCTCTCTTACTAGTACTTTTGCTGCCTCCTCTCCGGGACCCTTCGGGGCTTGCGATAAGGCTTGCTTGCCCACGTTTATCAGCATTTCTCTCCTCAGTGAAACACGTGCAATCGCTGACTCATCTTCCTTCCCCCCTCTTTGCTTTACTTGTCGCCCAAGGTTGAAGGATTTCTTAACCCCTTCACTCCCCTGGGATAAGGCTTGCTCGCCCATGTGGATCAGCATTTCTCTCCTCAGTGTCCTCAGTGAAAAACGTGCAATCGCTGACTCACCTTCCTTCCACCTCTTTGCTTTACTTGTGGTCCAAGGCGAAGGATTTCGCAAAATGAAAGCAAACGATGTGGTGCCGTCTGTTAGCAGCATTTTCAACTTTTTTTTTTTACTTGAAAAAAAAAACGCTGCCGCACCGGCAATTTTTTTTACTTTTTTTCTTATATGTGCAGCGGCGCTTATTCCTGAAAATACGGTACTGAACAAATAGATAAAATATTCCTTAGATCAAAGGCGCCCATATGCAACATTTAAAGGGGTGGGCTCAGATATTTTCCCCATGGTTTAGCAGGATATTTTCCACATAAAAACAGATTTCAGTACAGATTAGAGTTATTAAAATTTGACATTTTTAATAACTTATTCATTAATTGCTGGAAAAGAAATGGTTTTTACATTTTTGCAAAGAAAAAAGTACCAAAAGCAAGGAATTTCTAACAAACCCTAAAGAGTTCCTATTTTTCCTACCTTTTCCATTTTTTTCTCTACTTTTTCTTTCTTTAGTATAGCACTTCTAATTGTGCATTGATTCTTATTTTTACAATGCCACACCTATAATTTTCTGCATGTTTCAATTTTGAAAAGAAAATCAAAAGAAACAAGTGGATCCTGAGCTTTTCATTGACTGACAACAGTAATTTCTGTTAGGAACGCTGCGGCATCTGAGTGTTTAAAATTTAAATTTTTGTAAGTGACTTTTTTCCCTGTTGCAGCGTTTATGATCGACTTTTCTTTTTATCGCCCCGACTTCAGTCCTACTGTTTTAACGAATCAATAAAAAAATAGAATCTGGCACATTCTGATGCAATTATATATTATTTACTCATCAATTAGAAGCTTTAATTAAAGTAAACGGCCGACTGCTCAAAAAGTGCTGGAAAAGCCAAATTTCCTATTTGCCAATTTTTTGTATAGATGATTACAAGTGAAATGGAGCTCTATTCAAACAGAAATGCAAACCCTCACCTTAAAAGGAATGTAAGGAAGCAAAAAATGAAAAACCTGTACACTGTATGTATTTTATTGATGTTAGTACAAAAAAAAAAGCGACAGATAGCAGAAATTCCCAAAAACGGATCACTTAAAAAATTATCGCAGAAACTGACTTTTTTTCATGCATAAATATGATTATTGTTCATTCTAAACTGTAAACATGATTATAAAATTTATAAAATTTCATTTTCTTTCCTTGCAAAGAGTGTAGTGGCAAAAACAAAAAAAAAAAACACGGCAAAACCTTAAATGGGCAAAACGTTTCCAATTTTTGGAGAAAAATCGGAAATCAATTTAAATGCGAGATTTCGTTTTTATTCCTTCATATTTTTAAAAGTTATTGGGTGGAGCCACAAGCAAATATGTACCGTATTTTTTTTCTTTTTAATGGGTATTTTCTACTCTGATATATCATCAATATCGAGGAGTGGCTCATCATTTTTATGTGCTGCGTTTATGGCAATGCGGCATTTCTGAACATTTAAAATTTTTTGACTGACTCTTTCTCTTTTCGGGGTGCAGGAATTATACCGATGATGCGTATCTACTATAAGTTATTGTACTCAGGGCGCCTGATCAAAGGGCGGGGGGAGGAGAAAGAGATATATGTAGGCATTCGATACCAGGTGCTCCCCCCTCACTCTCAGTTTCATGAACAATTTCCGAATGAATATTTTTGTTGTATGGTGAGGATTGAGAGAAACTACATGCCTTCCCTTTTATACACAGAGAAACATAAGTAACTGATCTTTGTCTTTGTTTGTTTACCATGTGCATGGATTTTTCTTTCTTTTCCCGTGACAAAATTTTTGAAACAAGAAGGTAAAAAATCATCAAATCAATAAAACAATATTTATTTTTACCTCTTGATTAAAATTAAAACTGGCCCTTCATTTTGATTTTAACCCTGGGGGGGGGGGGGGTGGCTAGCAAATTATGTATACTGATTGCAACAAAAACTGCACAAACTTGTATAGTTAAGCATTAATTTTCCAAAGCCAGGGGGGGGGGTTGAAATTGACCCCACTGGCCCCCATAAATGATGTGCCTGAAACAAAAATTTATGTTGAATGCTTAAAAATACATAAACATTATACAAACCCTTTAGTTTACTTATTTTGTTATTTAATTAATTTAATTATTTTATTAATTTTATGTCTCATATTTAAGAACAAATTTATTTTAGTTTAGTAGCATTTTCAGTCTTTTTCTTTCTTTTTTTTTTTTTTTTTTCAAATTCAAGTATCTGCCCCTGTTTATGCAAGAATGCATGTAAGCTGCTGATTATTTTTAACTAAAACTAATTTAATGTTTCTTTGTATCATAGTTTATGACGAGGAGCTGAAAGTGTTAGTATTTTCAAATGATAAATGAATGCTCTTGAAGGAATGTTTTCATTTTTGAGAAAACAATTCTGTAACAAAACTGCTCTTATTGCACCAAAATACCAAATTATGAATGGTTTTTTGCGACTGCTATATTGCATTTTATTCTTTCATGCTTAAAATTTTTATTACTGTATTTTTGAAAGGTGTTTCTTTGTTTGGATTTTGTTTTCATATTTTTGTAATTATTATCTTTATTTCCACCAGTTCATTTTTCATACTGATGACTGTCAGCTTGTTTCTTTCATTTTGTTTTTGCAATTCAGTCTTTGATTAAATCCCTTTAATATTTCAAAAATACTGTTAGTTTATTTTTGGGACAGTTTTAAATCAAAAATACTGTTTGTTTATTTTACATTAGAAATAAATTTTACGCTAAATTTGTTTCCTCTTGATGTGTGTGTAGTCCTATCTCTTATTTTTTCCTACTTTTTTAATTGATTTTTTTTTCCCTTCTTTTCCTACTTTTTTAATTTTTGATTCCTTATTTCCTACTTTTACCCCCTAAAAAAGCACTTCAGGGTCTGTTCAAAGGGGAGCTTGAGCCCCCTCTTGCCCCCCCCCCCCCCATATGTTTTTACTTGTCTTTGATACTCCAGATTCCAGTAAGAAATGGTTCTGATTTTAGAATCTAGGTTTTTCAAAAAAGCCACGTATACCGTATAAAATTACATTTTTTCTTAATTGTTATATTTGACCATGGTCTGAAGGTAAGTTTATAATGTACAAATTTATCTTTCAGAACAACTTTGGTCAAATGATTGAGGGTGCTCAATAATGAACATGTTTTAGCTATTTGAACCATTGTCATGATAATGGATGGACATTGGACAATTAAACAAAATAGTACCAGCTGGACAATTTTTTCCCTTACTGACCAGGAAGACGCAAATAAAATGTGGACTCAAATACTAGGACTTGTTTAGTAGGGTGGGCCGAAATAAGCCGAAAAAAATTTTTTTTTCGAAATCAATTTTTGGATAGCGCGCAAAAGTTGCATATGAGCTAGTTAGCACTCAAAAAAAATTTCTTGGATATTAAAAAATATCTAGCCGGCGCTATTTAACACTAAAAAACCGAAAAAAAATGAGAAAAATGAATTTTTGTCGAAATTTTTTTTAAAAAACTAAATTCCAAATATTTTGCTGGAATGCACCGAAAATGTTATATAATGAGCCAGTTCGAGCCCATAAAATGTTTCATTGATTTTAATGAGCATTTAACCGCTCCTTTCGGACATCAAAAAATTGGAGAAAAATGAAAAAATATTGAATTTTTTTAAAAACCATTGTGAAAATTATTTTTCAAAATTAAATCATAGACTAATTAATTAAATAGTACTATTAATCATAGTAATTATTATCACGCAATAATATCATACATTTTCTAGAATTACATATAAAGATAATAAAATTTTGAAAAAGAAATCTTCAAATTTGATTTATAATACCTCATGCATAATGAATATTATTTTTTGGAATAATATTGTCCCTTGTTATCAAATGATGGAAGTTCTTTCCTAGCTTGAAGTTTGGCACAAATGTATCCATCTTGTGCAGTTTCACCACGAACTTATATTGCAGCTTCGGTTATTAGTTTCACACAACGTTTCACAGCTTCCGTGTGACAGGGAAATTTCTCGAAACAGCTGTAGGCTGTTCTATGCACATTTCATTCAATTGTTGGTCTTTTAGATGCATTGTAAGAGGTGGCTCTGTAGCAACACAGTTTGCCCAATGAACTAAATCAACATAATCAATGGCTTCAAAATGAGTTTAGGACGCTTAAAAAATCGTAACCATCCGAGCTCTTCGTCTTCCTATTTCTAGAGTTCAGAATGCACCTAACAGCTAATTCCCGAATGTATTTTCTTGAATCAAACAACATTGTCAACAGTAGCTGTTCAGGATGAGCGAAATATGCATTATTTGTTACCTTATCCACTTTTCCAATAGCCATTTTTCTTACTGTCCTTTGATCAATTAGGAATTGTTTTTCTCTATCAGGGACTTTTGCTTTTTTTCTGCAATTACACGAATATAAATCTGCGCATTTGCAGGCACAAACGTCAAACAAAGTCGTAGCCTCTACTTTAAATTTGCCTAGCTTTGATTGTAAAAGTTGCGTCTTTATATTTTTAGCATTTTTTGTTGCGCTATTATATTTAGAATAATAAGATAAAATTATGGCAATCACTCTTCTTATCGAAACAAGGGGAAGGGAAGCACGCCCCTAAATATCAATAGCTTTTTTTGCAACTACAGCGGCCACACTTGCTGAAGATGGTTGCTTACTTCCTTCTCCCTTTATTTGCATCTTAGTGATTTGATAACATCTGATAATGTCCTCATATGTTGGAAGAAATAAAGCATCGGGAGGAGACAAATCTCTTCCAGGTCCAAATAGAAGACTACTTGTGCTTGCTCGCGTTACTTTCTTTTTCGCGCGTTTCTACATAAGTCGTGTTGTATACCAAAACAAAGATAATAATGCAATGACATTCGAAATGTCCGGCTCCCGTTTAAAAGACTTCAGAGGATTCACATTTTTTTAATACTCAAGGGCTCTATTTGTCAAACATATATAAAATAGTTATAACATAATCTTAGGAATAATAGAAGCAGTTGAGCGCCGTTTATTATCCAGGAGAAACAATTGGAACTGAAGATTAAAAAATTAGCATCTTATGTAACTATTTTTTATTTGAGGTTTTGCATTTTTTAAAATTGGCGTACCAATGTCGCATAAAATTGATTGAATTTTCACTAGTTTTTTCTAAGTAACGTATTGCGTAATATTTCAGTATTTCATTATTTTGAAACTACTTTTAAATTTTTTTTTTTTTTTTTTTTTCATTTTTCCCATGTGTCAGTCTTAAAGGAGATTAGCTAAATATTCTACGAAATGTATAAAAGTCTTTGAGGATTTCAACTAATTCACTGACAGATACTTCTAATGTTTGCTAAAGCTAGCTTCAAACTTTTTTTTTTACCCCCCCCCCTTTTTTTTTTTTTTTTTTTTTTTTTTGAAAAAAGTGCATTTTTGCCCTTTTTTCAGTTTTTCAAGGTCAAATAGCGCTGGCTAAATATTAAACAAATTTAGCGAAATTTTTTATGGGTGATAACGGGCACATACAGCAACTTTTCCGCACTATCCAAAAACAGATTTCCAAAAAAAGTTTTTTTCGGCCCACCCTATTGTTTAGTATTACAGCTACTGGAATAGCAAAAGTGAAATTTTTAATCAGTGCAGAGCTGTTGAGCGAAGGATTCATTTTGAGGCCCTAAAAGGTCCTAAACATACTTCTAACAGCTGAAGATTGTATGACAAAACTTTTTTTTATGCCAATAGGGTTGTTGTAGGCTGATCAAAGAAGGAAGTAAATGGACTATTTTAACAAGACTTCAAAAGCTTCTTTAAATCAATTGGCAATGGTAACTATACAATTTAAAAAAAAAAAAAAAAAAAGAAATTAAAAGGGGACAGAAATGAAAAAAAATAGTTTTTAAAAAGAGAATTAATTCACATAATATATAAGATAAAAGTTAGTATAAAATAAACACTGAATATAAATCTGTCTCAATAAAATTTGGGTTTAAAACAAAACCCTCAAATTTATTCATTAGGTTGCTCTACCACTGCTTATCCAAAAGAGGCCTGGGGCAGAACAATATGTTCTCTCAGTTTTTTTTTTTTTTTAATTATGTCTATCAAAACATTTTTACTCTCACACATGTAAATGATAAAATGATCTCATGAATTTTTTTGGAAATGATGTTATGCTTAAACCTTCATTGTTTGCTCAGAATCCACTGCATTTATTGAAGTCTTATCTTGCAAAAGTAGACCATCATATTGTTTGAGTTGTAATTTTAGATTAAAACTAAATTTGGAATTATTTTGAATATTTATAGATCTCTTCCTTTGCTCTTGAATTTTACTATATGAAACAATAACTTTCAGGACTTGAAAAGCAAGTATGGTTGTGTTCGGAAAATGCGTCCAGACGGCAATTGTTTTTTCCGAGCCTTCACTTTTGCTTACTTGGAAAGTTTGCTCACCGATAAGCAAGAGTACAAAAGGTAATTGCAGTGAAGTCATGTTGCTCAATTTTCAATTTTTATAAGCTTTTTTGTTGAAGAATCTTGCTTTCGCTTTTCTTAAGGTTCAAAGAAGTAGCTGCTAAAACCAAAGATGATTTAGTCTCCCTAGGGTTTCCTAAATTTACTATAGAAGATTTTCATGATACAGTAAGTTGTTTTAAGCCTCTCTTTCTCTCTTTTTTTTTTTTTTTCGACATTGCTTCTTACTTTCGTTATGAATAGAAACATTACTTTTGATTTTTTCACCCATGACAGAATTCCATGAATTTCATTCTTCAAACTCACCGAATTCTGTTATGATTGTTATTCTCTATAATATGACTCCCTGAGCGTTACTGAGAGACAAGAGATAAAATTGATTAATGAACTCTGTTTCATCTTTTTTTTTTTTTTTGTTATGTGTGTTCTTTGTATTTGTATTTTGTTGAAACTGTTTATAATCGATTTTAGAAGAAAAAAGTAAAATGTAAAAGAAAATGATAAATATATTCAACATGATTTTTATTGCCAACCGTGTAGGGAAATGTTAGAAACTTAGAAACTTAGAAACCAACGGCACATGTTCGAAAATTGCCACTCATTTGCAGCAATCCTTTGTATTTGGATAAGCCAACTTTTTGCATACAAGCATCGTAACGGTTATGTTTTTTCTTTGAGCAATCTTTTTACATCCCTTGAAAAAATCAGATTTTTCATTTCAGCTATTTATTTAGTTTTGTGAGGAAATTTCTAGTCAATTTCATTAAAGCAATAATTCGTAAATATGAATTTTGTTTGAAAAGATCGACATACTACAGTCGATCCTTGATAATTCAAACACTTAAACACGCTTAAAACTAAGAACTGCTAAGACGAACTACATTTGCAGTCCCCATCCTGTTTGTTGTTTATTCTTGTTTGGATAAAATAAACTCAAAGTGAGATATTTTAAAGGTCCCTTTGGTTTGTTTTAACAAGGTTTGATTTTATTTAAGTGTAAAGTTGCTAAATCATTTATACAACAATTTTTAAGAATAGAACTGGAAAAAATTGCTCCTAATAAATCCTCTGTTGGCATAAAGCTTATTTTTTATTTAATTCTTTTTCTCTGAGATTAAAGAAGAAAAAAAACATGGGAATTTAAATACTTATGGTGAACATTTAGAATGTTTGAAATTTGTATTTAAAAAGATAACAAAATATTTAATTGTAATATTTTAAATTGTAATGACTTTTTTCTTTAATTTTCCAGCATGAGAAATTTTTGTTTAAAACATTGAGTGTGGAAGTATGCTTTTAAAGCTGTTTAATATCTCTGCATCAGTGCTTGAGATTACAACCCCATGCATCTTGTAAATATTTGAAGTACAGTAGACCCTTGTTTTACGCAGGGGTTACGTTCCACAGAAATGCCGCGTAAATCAAAATCGCTTGAATTGAGACGTAATACTAGTGTTAAAATAGGGGTTTGGTTCCGTAGATAACAAAATACTTCATTCTAGTGATTACTTATTGTATAATAAGCTTAATGTGTACTTATGTCGACTTTTATGCACAACCTGCATGACGAAAACATAAATTAATTTCGTGTTCTGTTTATAAAGAGGAGCTAGCTGTGATAGTCTTTTGGCAATCATAAGGATTTTTCTCTGTATTTCTTTGCAGAGCATTAACCATGATCACTTGCTTCATTTCCATGATAGAATCTTACTTTACTAAAAAATCAGATCATTTCTATTGTCTAGGAATGGCTTGAAATTTTCAATGTGAACGTTTTTGGTTGTGCGTCCCCGACGTCGGTATCCTCGTTTGTTTTAGCCTCCTTTGTCACTCCTAAAAGCTCTTCTTCCAGTGACTTCTGAACTGTGTGAGTTGAATAACTTTACTTCTGGAAAGAGCTCTGGAACCAATCGCATAAAATGTCTCCAGTGGCCGAAGCTCGATTTATTAGCACGCCAAAATGCAGTTGATTACGCGTAATCTGCAATCTTTTAGATTTTGAATGAGGGGGAAAATTTTATCTGTTTGCATTGCCGCATCCGCATAAAACCGAAACTCATCCGCAGAAAATAAAGGTGTTAAATCTTTAACGGTATATAATCGCAACCGCGTAAAATGAGGGTCTACCATATTTTGAAACTCAAAAGTTATAAAACTAGAGCTTACTTAAATTGGCTTATTATCTTTTTTGATAAATATTTTATTAGTTGTAATAATTTGTAAATCTATCCACTGTCGAAAGAAAAAAGTATGACTTCATTCTATATATTATGTATATTTAATAAATCAAATTGTTTCTGTTATTGGGAAAAGTTAATTAAGTTGTTAGGTCATGGCACTTTAGTGTGTATATTGCGTAGAATATAGATCTCCCTTTTTCCCATACTACTTATTTCAAAATTCCATGTGGTTGTAATAACGTAGTTTTTTAGTATTAGGAGGCTGTGTAATCTATTTTTCACTTGAAAAACCAGTTTGTGAAACCATTCAACAATGCCTTGTAAATAAAGTGCACTTTTGTCATTGTTGGAGTAAAACATATTATAAATAATGTTATTTACTTGGCATACATTACAAACAGGGTTCGTACGGGTCATGGAAATCCTGGAAAGTCATGGAAAAATATCCTGGGCAAAGATAAATTAGCAGTTTCTTAAAGAGAATTAGACATGTTGAGTGATTCAACAGTGTTGCATATAAAAACTATTAACACTGGCAAACTGAACGATCCCGATAAATCTGAATTTTGAAATCTCATTGTATCCATTCTGTAGCAGCCACACTTTTTTTTTACAATGCGATTTTACTGTTTGGACATCACCCATTTTGAAGTTACATTATTTTCAACATTTTTTATATTTTATATTCTGTAGTAGCGAACTTGCACGTTCTTGATTTTTGCCACACGCACTCAAAAAACGCAATTCAATTGCATCCGAGTTCGTTTCCATAACTTGTATGAAATTTATTTTTAAATTTATCTTAATTTGTTGAAGGTTTAAAAAAATAAAGACATGAGTCTGGTGATAGAATACATAAATAGGGGAATTCTAATACCCTAAAACAGTAGTGCCCAACATATGGATCTCAAAACTGATTCATGCGACCCACTGCTATGTTCAGTGTCAAGAATCAAACACTATATTCCAGAATTTCTGAACCTATTAATTTTTATGCATTTGAAAATGTGCAAATAAGTAAACAAGAAGATTTGTATCAGAAGATGTATTCACTGCTGAATGTGTTTATTAAATAAATATCTGGTTTAGAGACAATGAATTTAGTAAAGAATGTTTCTTTACTTTGAAGAGCCCAAGTACTGTCAAGTTATTCGGATGATTAAATGTACTGTTGACACTAAAACCCTTTTAAAACCAAATTTATTGAAATTTAGTAATAACTCATTCAACTTTTGACCCATTCATTATCATTTTGCCTGTTTATAAAAAAATAATACAAAAAAACTACACATTTAAGCATTATTATATTTGATTCACTGTATTTTTACTTTACTTAAATTTATATGAAGAATACATACGAAGTTTAGTTTTTTAGCTGCACACTGATTTCAATTATTTAATGCTTGGATGAGATAGTGGCATTGACGTGGAAGTTTTGCTAATGCTCATTTTCAAAAAATGGCAAGTTTGATATTAAATAGTACTATTCCCGTCATGTAACGAGGTCATGAAAATTTTTATGAAGTCATGAAAAAGTCTTGGAAAAGTCATGGAATTTTTTCATCCAAATAGAGTATGAACCCTGTACAAAGTACTGTACTTTTAGTGCATTATTGTAAGAAAGGCCAATTGGTTTATCTTTATTTAAAGTGGATATAATGTTAGGTGCTATTGAACATGTGTGTTTAGTTTTACTGTAATTCTTAATATTCTTTTATTTTCTCCAAATTTTTATGATGAAGCATGTACAAACCCTGAAACCTTCCCACCCTTTCATTTTTGGTGGAAGACTTTCCTTTTTCGCTCTGCTAATGTCTTTCTGAAGTTAATCTTCCTTTTTTCTCCGTTTCCTGGCTAATTTGAAATTTTCTCTAATTTTTATCCAGACAGAAAAAATTATTGTAAGCTGTTAACAAAAAGTCAACAATATCACAAACTTCTCCTACAAGCATAACTGTTAAAGTTATGATTTCCCAAGAATGCAATAAGATTCTTAGGGTTAAAACTTCTTTGGCCATATTTTGCTTTATATATAATAATAATAAAAGTGAAAAATATTGAAAAGACCACACTAAGAGCCCATAGATGCGCAACGCAGCAAAAGTAAAAAGCTAAGTAAATAGAAAATTAAGCAATCAGAATTTCAAATATTAAACAAATTATAAATAATAATTGATAATAAAAAGGAAAAATGCAAACAGCTATTAAGTAGGAATAGATAAAGAGTGAATCCATAGCTCGTCAGCCGTGGAGGATTCATTAATTATGGTCAAAAGACCAAAATTTTAACTATGAACTAAAAGAGAATGTTTAAGCTCCAGTACATGCAATATAAAGTAACATTGAGCAAAAGCACCACATGCTAAACTATAAACAATAAACAAGAGCTCAAACCTAAAACTAAAAGCAGGGGGTTTCGCCTCGACTAATTAGGAAAAGAAGTTCCAATAATTAGCCTTTTGCTAGATAAATTAAAATAACAGTCATTTAATAAATTAAAAATGGATTTGTGATTCACCAAGGTGCAGATTATTTCTTATTCTTATTGACACAATTTATTCCTTCTTAAAGTTCATGGATGTGCTGGGCAAGATTGATCAGGATATGTCTGTGGAGGACCTTTTAAACATTTTCAACGACCAGGGCTGTTCTGATTACATTGTTGTATATATGAGGTGTGTATTTTTTTCCGTTTAGTATTTCTTCATGTTAAATAATTTGTTTTAAAAGAAATTGCATTTCCTCTCAGTGGTGTTTGTGATCCGAAATTTCTGAAATGTTCTGGCTGACAGCATTTTTAAGCTGAAAAATAATTTAAAAAAAAACTTTTACAATGTTTTTTTTTTTTTTCAATGATTTTAAATATTTTTGTATGCATAGTCCACTTGCATCCCTGCTTCCTCTCCCCTCCCACCAAAAAAAAAAAATCTTTGTAACATAGTATGTAGATAGGATTTGTCTTTTATTAAAATGAAAAACCAGCGTAACACATGGGTGTAGAACAGATGTCCGAGAGGGAGGATGTAATTTGCTTTTTTTTTTAAGATAGTGAATATTGGAAACTGTATCTCGTTAAGAATATATCTACTCCATTGGAGTGTTTCTTTTTTTATTTGGAATTTTACCACGTGCTATCTTATGAACTAATTATCTTTCAAATGAAGACGGACATCATCTAACATAGTCTAAAATTGTGTTTTTGGAACTTCATCTTTGAAATATTGCAGAAAGAGAGTTCCTAAACTCCATCCATTTGATAATGCATTCAAAAAAGTATAAACATCTTGAAAGATGGCATACTTTAAAGAAAAAAATTCTGGGGAGAGCTCCCAACTCCCCTATTTTTTACTTTTTTTAAAGATTGCCAATATTGTGGTTTTGGAACTGCCAAATTGAAAAAAACTGCTGCAAGAAAGTCCCTGAACCCCATCCTTTCCCTGAATGTTATCAAAATAACTTATCATTGCGTTTTTAGAACTTTAATTTAAAAAAGAATTCAGGAGGAAAGCCACGGAACCCCTCCCCCCCTACCTATTTATTGACGGTTGTCTTCGTTAAAGTTTTTGGAAGAAACAACCACAGACAAGTGTGGGGGGGGGGGGGGAACGCTTGAGTACTACACATAAAACTAGGTTTATATTGATGCAAAAGTCAAAAGCTTAAAATTCAAATGAAGCAGAAATTCCAAAACTAGCATAGTTGAAATCAACAACATTTACATATATAGAATTTTTGTTAAGCAGGCATGCACGCAGGGGAGAGGGGATCAAAATCTTTCCCGTCTTGAACACTTCACCAAACTTGCGCCCATGGCTTAGCACCTTTTTAATACTTTTTAGATATGTATACTCTCATATATATGAAATACACCGCCAACTCAGTCATTTCCAGCCAAGGACAGTATCGAAATATACATCGAAAAATTTAGTACTAAAGATGAGGTTTAAAGTGGTGGGGGGGGGGGTCAACTTATATGCGGGACGGAATTTCCAAAAATTTTCAAAAAACAATTCTTAGGGAAAAAAACACTTGAAAATGTAAACATTTCTCAGATTTTAGTCCATCTCTTTTAAGCAGATGCTAAAGAAGTAAATACTTACAGATTCTGCTGTGATTTTACATGGTCTGACTGAAATAAACACTAAATGGTTACAGTAACTGCCCAACTACGTGAAAAGTGGAGGAGTCGCTGTATTCTGGAATTTTCCAGATAGTCGCTAATTAATGCTTATTTTTTTGAAATAATGTAATGTGGCTGCAGTGTAAAATTTTGTTGATATTGAATCAAAATAAATGCAACAAGTAAAAAAAATCGTAACAGCGAAATCAAACCCTTCACGAAAATCGCAATCACAGAAGCAAACCCGTTTTGTGCAAGAGAATAAAAATCGGACCTTCTTTATTCATTTCTCTCTTTTTATAGTGTTTAAATTCAAAATTAGTTTCAAAATGCTCCCAATTTTTTCAGAAAATATGAACTTGACTTATATACAGGTATATAAAATATCTTTGGAAGAATCTCAATCGGTTTAGGTTCCACAGAAATGCATAACAACAGTAAAGTTTTAAACTCCGGGGGGGGGGGGGGGGACTGTATGAAAGGATTTTGATTTAGGGTTCCTGATTTGTGGAAAAGGTTACATTGATTGCTTGTGTATGCAATGCTTGAAATACTTAAAGGACAATTTTTGTCAAATGATTTTATGTTCAGAACATCATCAAGTAATCTGCTTTGGGGTTTCCTGTGTAGGGGGGTCTACTGATACACAAGTGTATATGGCGTACTTAGTTCTGCACAAACTACCACGAAATCCTGTTACAATGAATACCAATACAAAGTTAGGAAAAAGAAAAAGCATTTCAACAGAACAAATTTTCAGTCAAGTTATGAAGAAATTCCAGTTACTACTAACAAAATTTGTGGTCCCTTTAAGTTTGTGGTTACGGGATTTTGCTGTGTTTGTATAATTGGTCAGAACAGCATAGCTGGAATCTGTAATTGATTGATAACTACAGCTTTAGTGGGGGCTGGTCAGAGGCTCAATTCATCCTCAATCAGATTTTAAAGTAATTTAGATGTTTTCAATTTTAATGTTGTTAAATGTAAATGTGATCTTGGAACCATTGCATTAATTTTTTCAATATGCACAAGATTGTGCACGGTTTTTTTTTTTTTTTTTTTTTTTTTTTTTTAGCATTTCTAAATTGTTTTAGCTCACTCTTTTAATTATAATTTTCAAAATAAAATTGGTTCCTTATCAACCAAAATTTCGACTAAGCAGTTTTCTACCGTGTTTTCTTCACCTTATTTTGTTAAGAAATTTTATTAGTAAAAGTTAACCCCTAGAAGAACAGGTTGATTTCTTTGATTCATTTCAAACTTTAAAATATTCTATAACTTTTATTTGTAATTGAACAAAAAAACTCAAATTTTGTTTCTATATCTGATTGAATGTTTGATTATGATTTTGTAAATGTTGTTCTATTTTCTAAAATCAAGAGTATTTGATTTGTGTATTGTGTTTGTTTTTGCTATTGTGTTCTTTGTAACCTTTTCTTGCTGCCAGCCATTGGAAAAAAAAAAGAGTATTTAAACATGTACTGTGTGAACTCAGAACAGGGTGACAAAATTTTCTAATGTTTTAGATCTATAATGTTCCAGCTCAAGTTATTTTCAAATTAGAGTTATTTTAATTTATTTTGTATTTCTTTGTAGATTAATAACCTCAGGATACTTGCAGAAAGAAGAAGCCTTTTTTAGTAATTTCATAGAAGGCGATAGGACAGTTAAAGAATTTTGTCATCAAGTAAGTATAAAAGCGAGCTTGTTTTATTTTCTCTCACTTTGTTTTTCCAATAGAGCTATTGTACTTAAATTACTGTTATATGATAGATTGTGTTATAATTCTGTTGTATTCATTATGTAAAGTGGAAAATTATATGCTATTAATTTTTTGGTAATTTCAAAGCTAAAAACTAAAGAAAAGAAAATGAATTGTAGTTAAGATTCTTATAATTTTTGAAAATTGTGTAAGTTCATGGCACAAATTTTTTCATTTAGTTTTCCAATTTTACTTGCTTCAAATTCGCCATCTTGTTTTTTGCACTTCTCTCTCATATACTTGGTGGCCATTCATTAATTACGTAAGTGTCCTGAAGGGGAGGTAGGTTGGGAAAATCTCTACATGCTCTTACTTTGGAGGGGGGGGGGGGGGAGCAAACCCAGTCTTACATCATGTTTTCCAAATTGATATTTTAAATCAGAAATTGCGCAGGAGAGAGGTTTGACAGGGATCAGATTTCATTTGCATCTGGAAGGTAAAAACGTATTAGGAGGAACTGTTTTTTATTTGTTTTACTAAGAATGAATAGTGTAAAATATAATAAAAGAACCATACTATAATGGCATGTTTTAGTTTTAATTAGTATCGCATCATATACAAAAAAATGTCAAAAAATATTAAGTCTAGATTCCAACTGTTTAGTAAATATTTCTTTACACCAAAAGATTTAATTTAATAATAGAGAATTTAATAGCAATTCCAGTGATGTAAGATTCGTTATTTCATCTTTTTGAAAAATGAAATGGAATCTTATGTAAGAATAGGCGAAAGGGGTTTAAAAAAAACTTATGTGTCCTTACATGAGGGGAGGAGGGTCAAAAATCTGCCAAAATCTTTCTTATGTAATTAATGAATGGCCCCTTGTGTGAGGGATGAAGTTGTCTTTCCTCTCCATAGGACACACGTTTGGTTTTATTGCGGACATCAGAAAAAGCTTGGAATATCTTTATTTTTCCAAATTTGCCTTTTTTTTTTTTTTTTTTTTGTAATCAATAATTTGCTGTTTACTTATTTTTAGCTAATACATTCGAAAGTAAATTGGAAAAAATATCAAATTGTTGATAACTTAAATATTTTTCTTCAGGTAACATCAGGTCAGATAGGAACTAGGGATTTCAAAGTATTGCACTTTCTCAGACCAAAATTTTCTTTAACACATAAAACTAAATCCTTAATTTGAAAAGAAACCAACAACTACATAACATTACATTATCTTGCTTCCAACTTTTTATCAGAAGTATTAACTTAACTTTTCAGATGCAATCATCATTTATAACTAATACAATTTTTGTTATTTTGTATATTTTACCATCGCCAAAATTTTGTACCATATAGTTTAGTATATGTTGTATGCCGCTTCTAATGTATTGCAATCTGGGAGATTAGTGAAATAAAAATCTATTGTTGCCAGACCTAGTTCTTAAAAACAAAAATCTATGTAAATGGACTGTAGGTAGACAACTTAAGGAATGTTCTTAACTATTCTAAAATATTTGAAATATGCATTTTTTATGCACAAATGTTTTTTTAATACTAGATATGGGTTTTATTAAATTTAATAATGGATAGGTAGGTTTTAAAAGATAGTGTGTTTGCACCATTTTCTTACACCTTATTCACTCTTAAGATGTGCATCTGTTATTGCTGTAGGGATAGAAAATCTGCTCTGAATTGGTTTTATTTATTTAGCTACTCTTCTGCACCAAAAATTGTAAAGTTTGTTGATTTTGCACTACTCTGTGTCCAGAAATGAAAAAAAAAGAAAGTTTAATTTTCAAAAGCTTACCCAAAGTAGAATTATATGCATTCATGTCAAACTTGCTATTTACTAACTTTTAAATTTTGCGATGAAAAAATTTCGTTATTGAGACTTGGATATTTTCTGTATTGACATTTTCCCAAGGGAATAGATATGTATTTTTGGTTCTCTTGCACAATTTTCTGTTGACAGATACATTAGTTCCATAGACTAATAATAAGAGTAGACCGAGCTATGGCAACCCTTTTGCTGCTCATAAACCAAACCATGTGACTGGTGGATATCCTAGCAACAGCGGGCGTTAATCGTAGCAGACGATCAACGCCAGCGCGAAATAAAATAAATATAGATTGATGGAACACGGAAGAATGATCTTTTATGGAGTCCGATTTGTAAATTTTTTTATTCTAAGTTGTAAATATTTTGTTAATATAGTGAGTTTTTCGTTTAGATAGTATTGTGCATTTTCTTTAGTCAATTTTAATAACTCTCTAAGCAATAAAAGATGCAAGCGACCAAGAAGAACCAGCAAACAGTAAGATTTTTACCTACAGTTTCAATTTAAGATACCGATTAGTACATTTTTTGCATTAACGCAAAACGCTTACGCCATTACGTTCACGCTAACGCTGACATAGCAGTTCCAAATGAAATAAAAGTTACTGAAAAACTGTGATCGAAAACTAATTACTAATGTCAAAATAAATGCATAACTAAAAGAAAAACAGTTCAATCTCTGCACCTGGAAGTTTTTTTTAATGAAAACACATTGTCTTAAAATACATGTCGAGTGCCAAACTATAGATAATGCTGCCATCTAGCAACCATGCTGCCAAAGTCTTCGCCAAGCCCTTCCACTAGTCACATGATACATCTATGAACCAATTTTCTTCATCAGCAAGAATGAGAAAGCTCGGTCTACTATTATTATTAGTCTATGATTAGTTTCTGACGACTTTGGTCTTTTCATTTCAGGAGGTTGAACCTATGTACAAAGAAAGTGACCACATCCATGTGATCGCCCTGACCTTGGCCCTGGGCGTGGGTGTGAGGGTCCAGTACATGGATAGGGGCACCGGTGGCACGGTAAACGCCCACGACTTCCCGGAGGACAAGACACCCAGGATTCACTTGTTGTACCGCCCGGGACACTATGACATCCTGTACTGAGTACCACCACCATTCTTCCGTTTCTCGTCTGGAGTGCCGCTTCTCGGAACACGGATCGTGCCGATTTTCCGTCACAGTGCACACGAAGGATATCTCGAACTCTAAAGTATCATATACATTTGGATCAGTCATGTAATATTTGATGTAAACACTCTGAAATATATTGGAATAATAACCTTTATGCGAAAAAGTATTGAAGGTCCTTTAACTATCCATTTTCAAATATTTTGTTGTCACCCGAATAGTGTCAAATGTGATGGTTGGTTTTGCTTTGAAAACTTCAGTAATTTGTAGCTGTCTGTTCTGAAAATTAAAAAATATATATATATATCATTCATTTACTTCAGAAATTACAATAATAAAAGTTGCAGTACTTGACTCCAGTTTTGGAACCCCCAAATCCGGAAGACCTGAAACTGAAATTTTCTAATGCATAATGATAAAAAGTACACCCACAGACCATCTGCCTGCAAATATCTCTGATTTTTAATGAGCATTCCAAAGTCGGCTACCAAGGAATTAAATTCTGGGAAATATGGTATTACAGTCAAACCTTGTTTATCGTGGTCCATCCGCTCCAAGCTCAACCTGAAAACTGAATTTCCGTCAATAGTTTTCTTTATTTATAAATCACCGCCTCTGAGAAACAGTAAGACATCTTCATCTAGAAACAACAGTAAGATATCCTACTGTTGTTCTAAGGTGACAAAATTAATAATTTTTCTAGTTAGGAATAATTTTTCTAGAGTTTGAAACCTATTTACAACCTGTTAAATGTGCTGTTAACTATAATTAAAATCCTCTAGACATGAAATAACGCCCTTTAGTCATCATGGCATTCGAATTGTCTAATATATTACACATAATATCAGAAAATAAGACTTATAAATATTAGCTATATTATTGTCCATTAAACTACACACACGCACACACAGTTCTTACACTCTACCATTAACCGATGAAAATAATGCAATTTGTGCAATGATGAAATACGTGCAAATGAGTAACTATTTTGTCAGCCTTGCATCCTTTCCGTGTCATTTACGGTTTGAAAAATGAGTAGTTGAAAACCATTTACAGATGTATCTATCCACTTTCAATTATTAATCGTCAACCCCCCTCAGCTAGCTCTACCACATCCCTTCAGAAGTACTTTCCTTACTTAAACAATATTTTGCAAATCTTTTGAAGGAAAGAGTTAACATGAGTTTATTTAAAAGGACAAATCAATGTATTTGAAAAAATAATTAAGTGGTGAAGCTGTGAATGTTGAAGCGCAAAGTGAAAGGGATGTCTATAATCTGCATTTACCAAAATCATGAGGGGTTCAAATTCCAAGTTTTCAGTCAAGTAATAGGCTGTCGACTTTCTCAAAAATCTGAGATGGCCATTGTTGTGAACATGGTGAATTTTGGAAAAAGTGCAAACATCACTCAGTACGATAGTATTCTTCATTTTTTGATGAGAATCATAAATCTGGAAAAGTAACTCACCGTCATTCCAGATATCGGGTGTCATACTGTATGTAAGAATAATGTAAGTTTTGTGTGATTGAGAAATTATTTTTCACGTAATCATCCCTGTCAATTTGAGAGCAAAAGCAACATTGGTGCACAAACTAAGAGAAAAATTGCAAGAAATCAAGCAGCTGTATCAGAACACAAACGACTGAAAAGATTAAATATTCTCTTGTCTTTCCATCTAGCTCATCTTGACATCAAGAATAACTCTGCAAAAAGTTTTTTACTACTACATTTCACCTGTTGGTTTTGTATTTTATTTTGGCATAAACATGGTTATTTAATAGCTTGATTGTTTGGAGGATTACTTTTCATTCTAATTCATTTTTTAATCTTTTTAACTGTCTTGCTTTATGTAAAAGTCGGTTGAAAACACAAAATAATGCCTGATATTTCCAAACAAGTAATTTCTTAGTAACTTTGACCAAACACAGCAGCAATAAATAAAATGGGAAATAATCAGCATGGTTTGAAACACACTAATTGCAGGCTCGTACCTGCATACCCATAGACCCTGCAGTGCAGGGAGGGGGGGCACACGTCCCTAGAAATTGGGGGGGAAAACTAGCACTAAAACTTATTGACATTGCTGCATACACTGCTGGCCTCTGGGGAGTGGCCCAACAGATTTTTTTTGCTGAGGGGGGGGGGGGGCTCAAAATTTATAGACCCGGACATGACTGAGTGCAAGGCCATAGCCAATATGGGGTGGGGGGCCACTCCCCTCCTTGAAATTTGACATGATGTAATTTATTTTGTAAAAAATATTGAGAAAAACCCAAGGAATCCTCCCAGAAAGCAGTTTTTGCCTTCATTTTTAACCAAGTGCTCTTAATGTAAAAATACCCTCTCCCAAAGAACAATCTACATCATTTAACTCGGTGTTTAACATTCAGATTTCCTATCAGCTGTAACTTAAACTTGAATGAATAGCACTTTTTCATGTTACAGCAATTAGGAAAACTGAAGAATTTCTCTGTTTTTATGATTAAAAAAGTACCTTAGTGGCCACTCCTGCTGCTCTTAAGTTTAATATTTTTTCTACTGTAAAAATCATCCCATAAATGATAAAATAGGATCATATTATGAAGTGCATTTAAACTACAATATTTTCAGTTATTATGGAAGCTATTGGGCTACAAATATGAAGAGTGGTCACACATCCCCCCTTCCTCCCCCCCTTTTTAGTGTTGAATCCTTAAACATTAACTGATATATCTTTGAACTTGTTATTTTTTGCATCTATTACTATAACTGAAGCATTTGCATTTAATACCACAAATCTTTCACGTTTTGGCATTTTAGAATATTTAATATTTTAAGTGGAATAATGCATAAGAATGCAAAACATTTTGTTCACATCTGCTTGTGATGCATTGCCATGAAATCATCTGTGATGACTATTGTCATCATAGGAAGTAAGATATTGAAAAATATCAAAGCAACATCATCACTCATCTCCCCCCCCCCCCTCCCTCCACATTATACATTTTGATTTTTGACAGACACTACAATTATGAAATAATTCTGAAACTAGTTTAAATATGGTCATGAATATGATTAACTTTGGTGCATAAATAATTACTAAATTTGTCTCAGAAAAAAAATACCCTTACCCAATGTTTATAATCCCTTGCACCATATTCATTGCAGACCACACAAAAGCAATGCAAAATTTCATTTTACTAAAAGAAAAAGAACTGCTGAAGTATTTTTAGGTTCAGATTGTTTTATAGAATGTGCATTGCAACTTTTTTGTTCATTCTAATTGTTTTATACAAAATCTTAATGCAGTTATTTGATTAACTTTTGTTATATATATACATATGTAAGCATTTAAAAGGTATTGCATGCCTCTTATTTATTATTAGGGCTTCAACAATCAAGATCTTTTTTCCCCATCATGTATTGCCTGCAGGAAAATTAAAAAATTACATGTTGTGTATCCAAAATTTTTTAGTAGTAAGAACATCGTCATCTGGTCTAGTCTTAGTGTACTATTTTTTGTACTAATGTATGTATTTCAAGAAGATTTTATGCTGAACAAGACTTATGAATTAAAACTATGTAATTTCTGACCAGGATTGTCATTTAACGAGGTCAGAAGAGGATAAATGAATATAATAATGTGTATATAAATATGTATGGAAGTGGTTTTCTGTTTTCAACATTAAATCCTTGTGTTTATACACTTTTGAAGTGGTGGGCCTGTATATGACTTATGTTTAAGTCCAACTTTACAAACTTAAATCAGTAATAAATGGTTGCATAGAGCTTTTGTTTAGCATTAGCTTTATTATAAACTCTGCATATTTGAATTTTCATGAAATCACTTCGTCCAGAAACTTAAATTATTCAAAACTGAATTTAAGCCTATATCTCCTTTATTTTTTGTGAGAATTACTTGGTGTTATGTTTCTGTTTTGATCTTGCTTCTAACTACCTTCTTAATCATAAGAGATATGAGTAATAAATACAAAGAATACTGCCTTAAAAATAATGTTCAAAGTTTTTATTTTTTTTAAATTCAGTGAATATATGAATTTATCATATATATATATATTCCATTTGAAGATAAATGCCACTTTCAGTTTTTGAAAAACTATGCAAAATGTTGCTTCTTTTTCAACATTCACATTTGATTTTACATTTAATACTGTATTATAAACAATTAAAAAGTTAGTAAAATTTATGAATTATCAAACTAATTATCAAATTCAGGGGATTCCATTACCGGGTTTTAAGAAACCCAATCTAAAATGATCTGTTAAATTCTTGTCACATTAAGATGTTTTGAAGATACATGAATATACTGGTATATAATTGAAATTAGCAAAAAAAGATAATAATAAAAATTCTAAATTTGTTGTTCTTGAAATTTTTTATTCAATTTAAATTTATTAAACCGGAGGTTTTTTAAACTGAAAATGTACGGATTTAATTTTTTTTTCTCTCATATTTAGGTAGTTGCAGAAAGTTCATTCTACTGGCTTTTAGTTTAAAGTTTTACTTACTATAGCATGGTTTAACAAAGTTTTTAAAAAACACAAAACTAATACTATGTAAATTTGTGATTATGGAAAATTGTATTCACTTTTCTAGCAAACAAAAAAATCTTCAGAAGATAAACACAGAATATAGAACTTCTGCTTGCTTCATACGTTTTTCTTTTTTAACTATCTGATAGATATGCACTAGAATGGTCTAAAATGATAGGGTTTTTTTTTTAAATATTTATCTCCTTGTTGCACAAAATAAAATACCAAACCAAAATTTGAATCGGTTGGAGTATGTTTAGGGGTTGAGACAAATTGAAAGCTAACTTGTATTGCTTTTTTGTAAATATTCACCGTTTACAGGTCACTTTGAAATGATTCAGTTAACTATTATAATTTACTAAAATTATTAAGAGATGTCTTGATTACCTTTTTTTATTTGTCCTAATATGATTTTAAAAAATTTCAGCAAACAAGAAGGTGATACTGATGGCCAATGTTGCTATTAAATAGTTAAGCAAGAAGAAAATGCTGTATGTAACAATAGCATTTTAGAAACTTGTATTAAGATGTTGTTAATTTAAAATTCCTTTTCCACAATATTTCTATGCTTAGTTATTTCATTAGTAAAATTCTTTCACCAAAATATCGGTGTTTTAGACAACACTTCATTTTTCTCTGCTAAATCTGCATCTTTCACTGCTAAATCTTTGCAATCTCTAAATATTGACCAATTCACCTGACTTCCCCCTTAATTCTATAATACCGTATGCAACAATTGCAGACTTGTGGAGAGTATGATTTCCTAATTTTTCATTTTCGGACCACCCTACTATGCACTTAATATTGCAACCTACTATTATTCCTGTGAAAAGAACTAGCTCAGAGAAAAGTGTTAAAATGGTATGCTTGGTTAAGATTTCACTTGTCACATTTGATAAGGGTTAGCTATGTTCATTCCATACTTCTAGATAGAAAGGAATTTCTACATTGAAAAAGTGCACTTTTGTTTTAAAATATATGACATCTTGAACCCTTTTAGTGTTTGTAAGCCATTTATGCAACTTGTGTTTGTCAAATGGTTGAAAGCGAATTATAGAAGCTGCAATATATTCCTCTAACAAAAAAAAATAGTAATCATCAATTTGTCACAAAGGTTATATGTCAAAATACTATAGTTGGGGTAAACCTAACAAGGCAGTGTTATGTTTCGATTAGGATCTGCACAATACTACCAGGTTATGTTTACCCCAACTAATAGGTTACATATCAAAAGTTGACATCTAACCTAGTTTGGAAAAGAATAAAAAAATTTGTTTGACTGTCCTTAGCTTTTCATAACAAGTGAGTACAAAACCTCTCATTTTTGATAACAATTTCCTTAAGTACCCACCCTTCAGTGAGAAATGAATACCCTCATGCTGTTCATTTTCTAAAAAAAACTTTCCCATTTGCACAATTTTGCATTACTGCAACAGTTTGCTCTATATTGACTAACTAGTGCATTTAAGAAGAATGATATTCACAAATCGTACTGGTAATAAGTTTAAGGTAAGGCAATGTAATGTTTGTTTCGTAAATTTTTTTTATTGAATCTACATTTTTAGGTTCCCGTTCTTTGGATGTGTGTGTGAGTGTTTTCAAACTACTAGTTGCTCATTCAGAATATTTTATTTTTCTTACCAATAACTTTGGTATGTACTATTGTCCTATTATCCAGGACTTGTTTGATGCCTTATTTTATGTTTGTGTTGTACAATGGTTACTATTACATTTATTGTTTATTTTTATTTGAAGTATTTTTAGTATTCTTACTAGAAAGAATTTGATTAATTCAAGTTTCGAATTTTTGCTTTAATTAAAAATTAAATTCAACTAACACTTTATAAAATAATGGTGTCTGTTTTAAGTCACCCACTTTTGTTTCTTTCATAACAGTATATTAATGTAAGTGATTTTGTTTTCCACAGTGAGTGTATCATTGACGAGTGTTTTTCCCCGTTCAAATTTTGTGTTTGTTTTCAGGTCTTGTTTTTGCATTAGTCAATGTTTTAGACTTAAGTTAGAACTAAAAAATTGAATCTAGGTAGCAATCAAAATGTATGTATATATTTTTGCAATAAAAATCTTATAATTTAATAGAAGTTGTTTTTTATTCTGTGTGTTGAGTTTATAAAACAAAGAAAAAATATAACTTATGGCACTTTAATTTTCTAAATTATGTTAAAAGTAAGCAGCAAGAGTGGCCATCAAAAGTCCGAAGTCAGAGTTGTCTTAATTTTCCTAAAATTCTTAGTGTTTTAAAAACACCAGAAATTCATATTTTGGACTCTAGCCTATATATCTGAAAATTTTCACCTTTTTATACAATGGAAGCGGGTTAAATGAATTGTTTTAATTAATCAAATCGTCAAGAACAGAACAAAATCCAGCTTTATTGATTTAACCATTTAATGGAATCAAAACTGTTTGAAGCAAATGTGATTTATATAGACGGCACCTACTATACCACATTTCAGCAGTAAAGGGAGATTCCTCTTCATTGAAGTTTTTTCTACTATGACTTGTTCACTTATTGTTTACATTTCATAGTACAGTGCCTGCCACTTAATCACATTTGTTTTGAGGACATTTGATTTTATAAAGCGGATGATTCTATAAACCAGCATGCCTGCACTCACTTTAAAAAATGAACGGTTTTGAAGTTTAAATACTCTGAAAACAAAAGGAATGACTACATTTATTTTTAACTGTTTAAAATACAGTTGACATTTTAAACAAGAAGTACATTTTTTTTTTTTTTTTTTAAACTCTGCTCAAGAGTCTTAATACGTATGATGTCCAAAAATGATTTTGTGAAACGGCAATAGTGATTTTATTAAAGGATGTAGATAACATGTTTTCATAGTGTAATGATTCTGTTCTTCCGGATTTGATTTTAAAAAGCGGCTGATTTTCTAGTCCAGTGATTTTATTAGTGACAAATACTGTAATATTGTTTACAATTATGACTGATGAACTTGCGCAGTTATATTTATTAGTAAACATTTGTCTGTCCAGAAATGTGCGATATGATGCCACTTTGGTGTATCTATCACCATGATCTGTATGAAACGAGGAATAATTAAAGTGAAAAGTTTTATTCCTTTATCTAGGACTTAATATGTTTGTGACAATACACTTAAAGGTATGGTGTGTAGAAATGGCAGGCCCATCATTTGGGAGATCAATTGTCCCCCAGCGTTTTAGAATGGAAGTAGCCCCCTAGGTATTTTTGAATAAAATTTGCATTTAGTGTAACCTCTCCCCCTCCTTGGAAAAATTTCAAATGTCACAAAGCACAAAACGTCATTTGTGCATAAACTGAATGTCTAATTCAGGACCGTATCCAGAGGACCCCCCCCCCCCCCGAAACCCAAAATGTTTTGTACTGTAAAACAGAAGAAAGTTTTTTTTTTTTAATTTAATGTCAGAAAAGGAAAATAACAAAGTTCTTTAATGCAGTGAAAATTTGAAGAAATACAGAAAAAGCAATTCTAGTTCTCATTAGCTGCAAAGCATACTTGAAATTTAGACCCTTAGTTATGACTTCCTGCACTCTTTCCCAATTCAATTCAGGGCCAAGGTAGACCCCTTGTCAGTTTGGTAGACTTGCCCTCCTCCAGGAGTGTGCACAGAAATTTTGGGGCCCATCACAAATGACTTTTTTGGGTTCCCCTCCATATTGTTTACCCCTATTGTCACCCCTAGTTTTAAAAATATTGGGCCCCTTCCAGGCCTGGGCCAACAGGTGTCCCTTCTCCCTCCTGTGCACGCCCCTGCCCTCCTCCCCCTAAAACTCTTATAAAACTTACACTGCACTGATTTCGAACCGGGGACTCCCCAAGGGCCTGGCCCCTAGTTTCCTATTAGGCTAGTATCTGGTTGCCAAGATGTGCCAAATTCAGCTCCTTGATACATCCTAAGTAAAAACGGCAAAAATCATGATTCTCGCATTTTTGTTGCATAATTTTCAAGATAAATATTTGTGACTGATATGTTCCACATGTCTTGCCATTTATTTAATACCGAAATTCAGTATTTTGGAAGTTCTTTTGTTACTGTTTGTTTTTATCTTACTTCAACTGCATACTGTTAATATTGTAACGGATTCGGTGCGACTTCCACTTTCTTGAAATGAAAAACACAGTTCTTGATAAAAACACAGGAAATTTATTTACACTATGTACAGGAAAGATCTTCAACAACTGCTAAATTATTCATCAGCCATTAAGCAATTATCACACAACACCGTAAACTCAACGTTTACACACGTATTTACTTCCAAATACGAAAACAACACAGCGAACTGCCTCGCAATAAACAGAGCAAAAATGCACTCAGTTCGAAATCTCCATCGAAACTAACTGTTTATCCATCGCTAACGGCTTATATAGAAACCGAAAAGAAATTTCTCAAATATTCCACACGCTTCTGTAAAGTAGTAGACCGTTATCAAACAAAAAGGAAATAGGGGTCGTATACTTTAGCCATATGAAAAAGGGGTTGTATATTCATTACGGGAAACTATTTACAGGTTACGTTCCTACAATAATTACTATTTACAGAATTTGTAACATTGCCCCCTTCCTAAGGACTGCACGTCCCGGGCAGTACAATCCCCAGAAAGGGTGCCAAACTTCTATCACAAGTTTACAAATATACACATTAATTAATAACTAACAGATACAGAAAACACAATAATAACAAGAAATATTACTAAACATTAAAAGCAAAAATTATCTACAACTTTTATGTTATCAACCATGGTTGTTTACGTAATACTCATGAACTATGGCCATAGTATGGGGCTAACCGATCATAATGTACAACCCTAGGTTTTGCATTAGGTGATTTTTGGATCCTCACTACGACGTCATTCAGTCGGTTAACGACTTTGTAGGGTCCATCCCAATGCGACTGCAATTTGGGTGACAGACCTTTCCGTCGGATGGGATTCCATAACCAAACCTTGTCGCCTTCGTTGAATTCATGTCCAGTAGACCTTGTGTCGTATCTGGTCTTCATCTTCTCCGCCGCGATGTTGATTCGCTCTCGTGCGAAGTTATGAACGTCTTCCAACCGGGCCTGGAGATCCTGGATGTACTCCTCAGGCGATGAAGGCGCATCCGGAGGACGACCGAAGACGAGATCACAAGGTAGCCGAAGCTCTCGCCCGAAGAGCATCTGAGATGGGGCATATCCGGTAGTCTCGTGGACAGCACTGCGGTAGGCCAGCAGGAACAAAGGTAGCTTCTTGTCCCAATCCTGTTGATTTCTGGATACCATAAGCGAGAGATTATTTAGGATTGTGCGGTTAAATCTCTCCACCATGCCGTCCGATTGTGGGTGTAGTGGTGTTGTCCTAGTTTTCTCAATTCCGAAAATTTGACATAGGCCCTTAAACACAGCAGAGATGAAATTCCTCCCTTGATCGGAATGAATCTGCAAAGGTGTTCCGTATCTCGAGATCCAATGTTGGACTAGAGTCTCTGCTACGGTAGTAGCCTCTTGATCTGGAATGGGATATGCTTCCGGCCATTTGGTGAAGTAGTCGATGGAAACAAGAATGTATTTGTTCCCATCAGCAGTTCTTGGTAGAGGACCCAGGATGTCGATCCCAATTCGTTCGAAAGGAGCTCCAACGTTGTACAGATGTAGCTTCCCTCTGCTTCTCTTCTTCGGTCCTTTACGAGCAGCACAGGCGTCACAAGAATGGCACCACTTCTCCACGTCATCCTTCGCCTTGCTCCAGAAGAAGCGCTCCCGAACTTTATTGAGGGTTTTCAAGACACCAAAATATCCTCCAGTCGCACTACTATGTATTTCTTTCAGAACATCTGAAATCCTTGATCGGGGAAGTAGTAACTGCCACCTAGATGTTTTGCCGTCGTCAGATTCCCATTTTCGGTGTAGCACGCCGTTCCGTAAATGGAGCGAGTTCCATAAAGCCCAGTATCTTTTTGTTGCAGGACTGAAGATGGAAACGTCCTGCCAGCTAGGTCGCCGACTGTCACTTTCCATGAACTCCAAAATTGGTTTTATGTCGGGGTCTTCAAGTTGATCTTTTCGAACTTGGTCGTCACTCCATGGATCAGGTTCTGATGATATTGGAGTCACTGTCACCTGATAGGCAGTAGGGCTAGTCGTTCCATACTGTTTCTCGATTCGGGAACAATAGTGGCAGTTCTCAGGACAGGGTCTCCTTGATAAAGCGTCAGCATTACCGTGAGATAACCCTTTTCGATGCTTGATCTCCATGTCATATTCCTGGAGCCGCTGTATCCATCTGGCTATCTGGCCTTCCGGATTTTTGAAGTTCAAAAGCCAAGTTAATGAGGCATGATCTGTCCGAAGCAGAAATTTTCGGCCGTAGAGGTAATGATGGAAGTGTTCTACAGCTTTCACTATGGCCAGTAACTCCTTTCTGGTGACGCAGTAATTTCGCTCCGACTTGGATAAGCATTTGCTCCAGTAAGCGATGACATGTTCATTTCCGTCAATTTCTTGGGATAAAACAGCTCCGATGCCCTCGTGGCTCGCATCAGTGTCTAGGATGAAGGATTTTTCAGGCTGAGGATAGGCGAGGATAGGCGTTGATGTTAAAGCCTCCTTCAGTCGTAGAAATGCATCTTCGCATTCTTTGGACCATTCAAACTTTTGCTTGCTCTCCGTCAGCTTATGCAAAGGTCGTGCAATGTTGGAAAAACCCTTCACAAACTTCCTGTAGTACGTGCAGAGCCCCAGGAAACTTCGCAGCTGATGGATGTTTTCGGGACGACTCCAACTCTTGACCGCGAATACCTTTTCCGGATCGGTTTGTACACCCTCAGAAGAGATGATATGACCAAGGTAGTTCACTTCAAGGCGGAACAAATTACATTTGGACGGGCTTAACTTCAGATTGGCTTCCTTAAGCTTTTGCAGCACCTTCCTAAGATTTGCCAGATGTTCTTCGAAACTGCGTCCCACGATGATGATATCGTCTAAGTAGACCAGACAGGATTCGTAAGAGAGTCCTTTTAACACTGTCTCCATAAGACGCTCGAACGTAGCTGGTGCATTGCAGAGGCCGAAGGGCATCACTTTAAACTGCCATAAGCCTTGTCCAGTTGTAAACGCTGTCTTCTCTCGATCCTCAGGGTGTATTTCAACCTGCCAGTAGCCGCTCTTCAAGTCCAGGGTCGAAAACCACTTGTGTCCGGAAAGAGTGTCCAAGGTGTCGTCTATCCGTGGAAGAGGGTAACTGTCTTTCTTGGTGATTTCATTCAGCCGCCGGTAATCGACACAAAATCTGGTGGAGCCATCTTTCTTTCGGACCAAGACGATGGGAGAGGCCCAAGGACTGGATGAGGGTTCGATTACATCATTCTCCTTCATCTCTTTCAGAAGGGTTTCAACCTCTTCCTTCTTAGCGAACGGTAGTCGTCTTGGATGCTGTTTAATAGGGGGGTGTTCTCCAGTGTAGATCCTATGCTGCGTTAAATTCGTCCGGCCTACATCCTCCGTTGTAGATGAAAACAGATGCTTGAAGTCATCCACCAATTGTTCCGCAGCAGTTCTTTGATCTTTCGATAAGGGTGCACTCCCAATTAACTTCGATGTCAAGGACTCAGAAGACACAGTCTCGGGGGCATTGTTTCTTCTAATGATGCAGTTTACTGGAGTACAAGTTGCCAACACTTCACCTTTCCGGATATTCCTTGGCTTCTCTCTCACATTGGCGACTCTCACAGGAATTACATCCTTAGAAAGGTCCACAAGCGTAGATGCTACCAGCACTCCTTTTAGGCTATTGCTTAGGTTAGGATATTCAATGAGTCCAAATCGAAAACTATTGCTTTCTTCAAGGGAGCCAGGTATTAATGATTCTGACCTTGAGGGAATCGATAAATCTGTTTGGGCTATTATTTGATGAGCGGATTTGACATCACTTTCTGCAGGGAAAACGGCTATGTCTTCTCTCATCGAGTGCAGCTCATTAGTCTTGAAGTCGAGAGTGAAGTCATATTTCTTCAAAAAGTCCAATCCGAGAATGAAGAGGGGTCCGTGATATTAGCGACGAATGCCGTATGATGGTAGGTGGCATTCCCAAACACTATTTCCAAGTCCACTTTACCGTCAATCTCAATTTTGTCACCTGTCACAGTCTGGAGACTTACGCGTGGCGATGTCCACAGCAGTTTCAATCCAAATTCACGAGCCACATCTGTCCTAATGATTGTCACATTGGCTCCAGTGTCGACAATCAGTCTGCAGGGGTTCCCATTTACATGTGCGTAAATGAAAAGTCCATCACTGCCACTACTAGAAGAGGAAATCTGCAGAGCTCTAGTGGTGGTGATTTCCTTCCCTCGCGTAGCTTGGCGAGCCGGACAACTCCTTCGCAGGTGTCCTTCACTACCGCATTTCCAGCACTTCTGCTCTTGTTTCTTTTGGGCTGTTATGCTGCTCAGATGTCTTGTCAAGTCACCGAGTTGTCTCTCAAGTTCAGCGAGGTGGGACGACCTGGAATCAGACTCAACAGTTTCCTGAGTCCGGATTTGATGGCGATCCACACGGGTTGCTTCTTGTGCGGCCTCGTATCTCATCGCATACACAACAGCAGAATTCAGGTCTTTGACATCCGCCATCCGTAGAGCTTTCTGGATTTCCGGATCTCGAACCCCGTCGATGTAGTAGTTGAGTGCCAGGTTGTCTCGAACATCCGCAGGGCAGTCGTAAAAAGCAAGATGAGACAGTCTCTCGATGTCCGCCGCAAGCTCTTGCAGGGTTTCCCCGGTTTTCTGGAAACGGGACTTCAACTGGAGTCGGCTGAAATCTTTCTGGCACTTCTCACCGAAGCGAAGCTCCAACGCAGATGTGAGGGCGGCGAAATCCAGGCGCTGGCTGTCCGGAAGGGTCTGAAGAATGTCCGCTGCGTCACTTCTCAGGGATGCTGCAAGATGGCAGGCCTTGGTAGCAGAGTCCCATCCGTTCGCTTCCGCCACTATCATGAATTGAGTTTTGTAAACCTGCCACGAAGTTTTCCCATCAAATGTGGCAAGTTTAATGGACGGTCGAGCAACCGATGTGGGAGCGCCAAACTGTACAGAGCTGCTTTCCGCGATCGCCAATCTCCTTTCCATGTTTTTAATTTTCTCATCCACATGATTTTCAACTGTTGCGATACGGTTTTCTACTGTTTCAAACTTTTCATCAAAAGCATCAACTCGATGCTCTATCTCATTAAATTTGTTTTCCATCACAGTCTTTACCGAAGTAAGGTCGTTTTTAATTTCCTCTTGGTTAGAAGCTAAATCATTTTTCAGTACCATTAAATCACTTTTCAATTGTTCTTAATTAGCCACAATGTCATTTTTTAATTGTTCTTGATTTGCAGTAAAACTTGCAGTCAAATCACTTTTTAATTGTTCTTGATTAGCCGCCATATCATTTTTTAATTGTTCTTGATTAGCCGCCATATCATTTTTTAATTGTTCTTGATTAGCCGCCAAACTTTCAGCCAAGTCACTTTTCGCAGCATTAATTGCTTCCAGAAGTTGTTTTAATTGGTCATCCATTGCGCGAGTAATCACCATAAAAACAAAGTCTATAAATTCAAACAGTCTTTATGAAAAAATGTCCAAAGTCACACTTACTCCAAGAAAGTCCAGAAGAAGCCCCACGTTGGGCGCCAAATTGTAACGGATTCGGTGCGACTTCCACTTTCTTGAAATGAAAAACACAGTTCTTGATAAAAACACAGGAAATTTATTTACACTATGTACAGGAAAGATCTTCAACAACTGCTAAATTATTCATCAGCCATTAAGCAATTATCACACAACACCGTAAACTCAACGTTTACACACGTATTTACTTCCAAATACGAAAACAACACAGCGAACTGCCTCGCAATAAACAGAGCAAAAATGCACTCAGTTCGAAATCTCCATCGAAACTAACTGTTTATCCATCGCTAACGGCTTATATAGAAACCGAAAAGAAATTTCTCAAATATTCCACACGCTTCTGTAAAGTAGTAGACCGTTATCAAACAAAAAGGAAATAGGGGTCGTATACTTTAGCCCAGTGGTTGGAAAAACTACATTTTTTTTGTAGCGAACTACAACTACAACTACTTTGTTACAAATGTAGTTAACTACAACTACAACTACTTTTTTCAAAATGTAGCAACTACAAACTACTTTTGAAATGTAGTCGCTACTTCGCTACTTTCTAAAAAAATAAGTAAATAAAAAGCATACGCAATAGTTTGTCCCTCAAAAAATGAAAGTCGTTATTTCAAGTCGTACACCCTCTTGTATTTTTCCTCTTGTGTCAAAACAATCGTGAGAAAAAGTTTCATATAATTTGCACAACGGCAATCCGTGCCGACTTGCACCTGAAAGTGTAAAACAGTACTTGTATGCTAGGCCAAATTGAAAAAAAGAAAAAAAAATTTTTTTAGAAACTCGAAATTTCTGTTAATAAAACGTTTCCCCACATGTACCAAAAGAACATTTATTCAAATTAAAAAACATTTAGATATGTCACACTTGACCTAAAATTTATAATTTTATTTAAAAAAATGATTTTTTTGTCAGTTATCTTTTAAAAAATTACATATAAATTTAAATAGAATATCAAGTTCAAAAATTACTGGCGAACACATTTACAAATCAACAATTACAAACGAATAATAAATACATAATATAGTATTTTAAATGAAAATTTTAACTCAACCTGGAAAAAATCCATATCTTTGAGTACTATGTGGGAGACTTAAAAATTGCAGGAAAACAAAAATTTCTATTTAACGCTAATTACCCACTTTTCTATTTTACTGTATTTTTTTCTTTTTTTTTTTCAGCTTGATAATTTCGTAAAATCTTACTTTTCTGAAAATGTGTATCAATAACTTAATTTTTTGATGAAAATTATAAATGTTAGGCCACGAGTGGGATATCTAAATGGCTTTTAATTTAAATAAATGTTTTTGAGGTGCATATGTGGGGTATAAGAGCAATGTTTTATCAACATAAATTTTTAGTTTCTAAAAAAACATTTTATTTTAATTTTGCCTAGCATTACAAGTGCTGGTTCTCACTTTCAGACATAATCGGCACTTGTTGCCGTTGTTCAAATAATATGATTTTCTTCTTTTTTTTTTGACGTAAAAGGATAAAATATAAGAGTGTGCGACTTGAAAAATCAACTTTCGATTTTTTTTTGGGGGGGGGGGGACACCCTTACACACACCGTAAGAGGTTTGAACAAAAAACGATTGATAAATTAACTCATCAGAAGACACTATGAAAAATGCCCGTTATCATACTCTCATACACTGTAATGCTGGTATTTATTGTAAGTCGTCCAGAACAGTTCAATTTTTTCTTTTTCTATAACATTTTTAGTAGCTCCTTTTTATTAGGTGAATACTGTCGAAAATTTAAGCCTCGCTGAAATATTTTTATTTTACAATCTTCGGTCTGTTCATATAAAATTCACAAAATTTTCAACTTGCGAAATCACCGCTATCTTCATTTTTGCGAAAATAAGTGCTTTTTTCCATATAAATATTGGTGAAATATGAAAATTACGATGACAAACTAATTGCGTCAAACATATAGAACGTATGGCGTCAAAATGAAATGCCTGAGGTCAGCTGGTATTTTTATGAGTCTTATTTCTCATTGCATCTGATGATGTACCTTGTGTAAAATTTACGCCAGTTAAATTCGTTTGAACCTTGATTTTTTTTTTCAGTTTATTTAAAAGTAGTTTCCAGAAATCGCTACAAACTACTATTTTTTGTAGTTAACTACTCACTACACTACTTTTTTTAAAAAGTAGTGCGCTACACTACAAACTACTAAAAAATGTAGCTACTACAGTAGCGTCGCTACTTGTAGTGCGCTACTTCCAACCACTGCTTTAGCCATATGAAAAAGGGGTTGTATATTCATTACGGGAAACTATTTACAGGTTACGTTCCTACAATAATTACTATTTACAGAATTTGTAACAATATCTTAAGCATCAGAAGAAAAAAATTACACTTACTCTACTCGATTTCATTTTCTGCCCTACTTATGATTGAAAAATGTTTGTTTTGAGAAATATTTCGTTATATATATACATTTATTTTTAACTTAAAACATGTATGTCTTACAAAGTTATAATCATTTTGTAAGACTGTGAAATCAACTTCTGAAAAGTGCAAATAAAGTGCTTTAAATAATTTCAACTGCTTTTTGAAAATTATTTAAGTTTTTGATATTTATTGAAACGTTCTTCAGTTTTGTCTCTTATCAAGAAAATAAAGTATGAATTGTCCAAATGGCCAGAATATTACTCTTTCATTCTTATTTTCTGAATTTCTACACCATTTCGTTTAAACCATTTTGTACAATTTTTATACTGTAGAGCATTTGATAAAAAGGGGGAGAGGGATGTTGGGGAAGTTATCAAAAACAAGCTACACTAAAAGCCGACATTAGCAAATGACGATGTGCTTCTCGTTTTTCCTCTCGGTTGATAAATGTCAACGATTTGTGGAGCAAGCAATTTTTATTTTAATTGATTTTGATTTGCAAAAGAATGCATAACTTTTGAAAGACTTTGTTTGCCTTTTTTCTTCAAATTTTTGTAGTCTCAATAACCCCATATAAGACCTCAAAATGCAGATTTTTATATCTATTTTTCAAAAAACTTCCTGAGGGGGAAACCCCCGAACCCCCTGAAATTATGGGACCCTGAAATCCGACTTAAAGTTACACTTTCATGTTATCCATAAAAAAAAATATTAAGAAATTAAAATAAAAACAACAGTCCAACAGTGGAATCATTAAAAAACGAGACAAAAATATCTTTTCAGTGTTCAATATTTTTATGCATGTACGTATGTGTGTGTCAGAGATGAGACGGGCTCAACCCGAAGCGGGCTCGGGCTCTAGAACCAAAAATAGGTTTCGGGCTCAGACTCAAGCAAAGATATTCAATCGTCAGTCTCCAAACAAATTCAAAGCAAATAAACATTTTCCTACTGTGAGAAAATGAAAGGAACATTTAAATCAGTTCAATCAATGTGAAAATTTAACCAAAAAATTAAAGAAATTAACTCTTATTTATAGTGGGGTTTTTTGCGATTACTATTGCAATATGTCATACACAGTAATGCATTTTAAGTGGAGCATTTTGAGAAAATTTAGAAACTTCTGTTAATGAAGAACATATGACATAACATTTTTCATTAACAGAGAGATCATGTCAGACTGTATAAGGCTCGATTTTTGATACAAGAAAGTTTCTTTCGCAGACCCCGAAGAGTTCCTATTTTTCCTACTTTTTCCTACTTTTTAGAGCTCTCTCCTTATTTTCCTACTTTTTCCTTTTTTTTTCCTACTTTTTCTTTGTTTAGTATACCACTTCTAATTGTGCGTTTTTTCTTATTTTTACGATGCCGCACCGATAATTTTCTGCATGTTTCAATTTTAAACAGCAAAAGAAACAAGCGAATCCTATGTTTTTAATTCACTGACTACAGTAATTATTGACAGGAACACTGCGGCGTGTGCATGTTTAAAAGTTAATTCGTAAGTGACTTATTATGCCGTTGCGGCGTTTATGATCGACCTTTCTTTTTATCGCCTGACTTCAGTCTCACTGTTTTAGAGAAACAATAAAGAAACAGATACTGACCCATTCTGATGCAATTATATAGTATTTACCCCTCAATTAGAAGCTTTAAGTAAAGTCCAACTGTCCAAAAAGTGCGGGAAAAGCCGAGTTTCCTATTTACCAATTTTTTGTATAGTTGATTACAAGTGAAACGGAGCTCTGTTTAAACAGAAAGGCAATGAAAAGCCATAAAAGGAATGTAAGGAAGCAAAAAATGAAAAACCTGTACACTTTACATATTCTATTGATGTTAGTACAAAATAAAAGGCACAGAACAGAAATTTGCAAAAACGGATCACTTCAGAAATAATCGCTGAAACAAACTTTTTTTTATGCATAAATATGATTATTGTTCATTCTAAATCGTAAACATGATTATAAAATTTCATTTTCTTTCCTTGTAAAGAGTGTATTTGCAAAAAAAAAAAAAAAACCCCACGGCAAAACCTAGATGGGCAAGCAAAACGTTCCCGATTTTTGGAGAAAAACCGGTAATCAATTTAAATGCGAGATTCTGTTGTTATTTCTTTACATTTTTATAAGTGGGGGGATAGAGCCACAAGCAAGTATGTACTGTATAAGTTATTGTACTTAGGACGCCTAGTCAAAGGGGGGGGGGGTGGAAAAGATATATGCTGGCGTTTGATACTAGGTACTCCCCCCCTCACTCTCAATTTCGAGAACAATTTCCGAATGAATATTTTGGTCGTATGATGAGGATCGAACGAAACTACATGTCTTCGCTCTTATGCACAAAGAAGCAACTGATCGTTGGCTTTAATAAAAATTTTATGTTTACCATGCATGTATTTTTCCTTTTTTTTGTGTGTGTGTGACAAATTTTGGAACAAGAAAGAGGTAAAAAATCGCCCAAACCAATAAAACAATATTCGTTTTTATTGCTTGATTCAAATTAAAACTGTCCCGTCATTCTGGTTTTCCCCCGGGGGTGGCTAGCAAAGGATGTATACTGAATGCAAATTTTATCTTAAAACAACAAAAACCGAACAAGCTTGTATAGTTAAGCATTAATTTTCCAAAGCCAGTGAAGGGAGAAATTGACCCCCCTGACTCCCCATAAATGACGTGCGTGAAACAAAAATTTATTTTGAATGCTAAAACTACCTAACATAACACAGACCCTTTAGTTTACTTCTTTCGTTATTTATTTAGTTTAATTATTTTAATATAAATTTTATGTCCCATATTTAAGAACAAATTTATTTTAGTTCTGCATTTTCAGTCTTTTTCCTTTTTCTTCAAATTCAAACATCTGCCCCTGTTTATGCAAGAATGCATGTCAGCTGCTGGTTATTTTTAACTAAAACTAATTTAATATTTGCTTTGCTTTTTGTATCATAGTTTTGACAACAGGAGCTGAAAGTGTTGGTATTTTCAAATAATAAATGGAAGCTCTCGAAGGAATGTTTTCGTTTTTGACAAAACAAATCTTTGACAAAGATTATTTTATTGCCCCAAAATATGAGTTATTATTATTATTATTTTGCAATCGCTATATTGCATTTAATTCTTTCATACTTAAAAATTTATTACTGTATTGCTGAAAAGTGTTTCTTTGTTTGAATTTTATTTTCATATATCTTTGTTTTCACCAGTTTATTTTTCATACTGATGATTGTCAGTTTGTTTCTTTCGTTTTGTTTTTGCCACTCGGCCTTCCATTAAATCCCTTTAATACTTCAAAAGTACTGTTAGTTTATTTTTGGGACAGTTTTAAATCAAAAATACTGTTAATTTATTTTACGTTAGAAATAAAATTTATACTCTAAATTTGTTTCCTCTTGACGTGTGTGTAGTCCCATCTCTTCCTATTTTTTCCTACTTTTTTAAGTGATCTTTTTCCTACTTTTTCAATTTTTGATTCCTTATTTCCTATTTTTTCCCCCCCAAAAACCACTTCAGGGTCTGCTTTCGGGCTCAGGCGGGTCCGGGCTGTCAAAAATGAGCCCGAACTCATCTCTAGTGTGTGTTAGGGCAATGTGCGAATCCGGGTCCCTCCCGAAAACAAATTCTGGACGGCCTTGGTCAGCTGTCAAGATCTGTGAAATTTGGAGATCCATAGACACTTCTCGTAGGACATCGCTCTGGATTAACCTTTTTTTAATCCTGAGAATGATTACTTCTATTAATCATAGTAGTATACGTCAATACCGATCAGCAAAGAAATACTGATGAAATTCATGCATTAGCAATTAACATTCTTCTGAGGGTCTGGAGAGGTGTCAAGTTCAAAAGCATGAATATTTGGAGCAGTTGGGAGACTCATATTCCCCCTTAAATATATTTAAAATCATTAAAAAAAATGGAAGCATCGCATTTTGCATTGTCGCAGTTGCATCGCAGATCTACAGGAAAAATTCCAAACTTACATTCACAAAATTACATAACTGCGAATGAACTTATAAGCATGCTTATTAAATTGTATTAATGTATATTTTAATCATTTAATTAAATGTGCTAAAATATGCTGTCTGATTTTCAAGTTCTTTATAAAGTAGAAAAGTTGGTAAATTTAGAATTGATTTTGCGACTTTTAAAAAAAGTTTCGAGAAGTTAAACAGATTTTAGTTTTATTGGAAGATTGGAAGTTCAAAAATTCGGTGAGGCGGGGGGGGGGGGGGGTCTTTGGGCTATCTATTTAGGGGATAGTGGGAGGGGGACTCTGTAAAATTGAGGGGACGGTGTGACATCACTTTTGGGACGAGCATTCCTAGCTAAATTTAAGTTTCTGCATAAAACAGCCGTGGGCCATTTTATCAAATATTACAGCAATATATTCCAATAATAATAGCTAAGGCAATAATAATAGCAAATCAAGGATGGTGACCGGGAAAGGGGAGTTTGGCTCATGGTGGAGATCTGCATCAAAGAAAAAGCTGTCGGTCATCTCGATAAACTGGAGGTTCTTAAAACAACGATTCCCGCCAAAGCTGTGCGCGGTATGGGGGGGGGGGGGGGGCTATATGGAGCAGACTAAAGCGTTGACATTTTTAGAGGGAATTAAAGAGTTTCATTTAATTTTTTCCTCATCTTCGGGAGCTTTAAAAAGCAAAACATTTTCTTTGCCTGATTCGTACTCACTTTTCCACTTCTCATAGTTCAATTTTCATGTTCCTATTAAAATCTTTCAAAGTTCTTTCCTAATTTTTTCACGAAATGCGGTGGAAAAACATTAACGCAAAACTGAGTTCAATAAATCCCGCATCTAGTAATGCAATTTTATTTTTACCAGACCTCGCTCTTAAGTTCTAACCGGGGACATTATGATAAAATATCTAAATTGTCGAACTCGCACAGCTAGATTAAATTAACAGTTGAGTAAACAGATTAATTTGTCATTATTGATTGAGGGTCATGATTATGATTTCCAAAAAATAAAGAACTTTAAGTCACATTTATAAATTTTAATCAATCCTTTTGCTCCGCATTGTAAGCAATGAGACTAGTTTCGGACATATAGTATGAGAACTGGCAACAGCAGCTCAATGTTTTTGTTTTTGTTTGATTTGTCTGTTCCATGTGGTTTCTTTTCTGACAAATTTGAAATAAATCTGATGATGATTTTACGTTATTAACTGTCATCAAAATATATGTTTTATCATCTGAAACAAATTTAATTTTTATATTTAAATTCCAATGAGGTATAACCTTTCTTATTTACATTTTCCCTTTGTTTGAAATCAACATAACTTTCACTCAAAGAAAACTTTTTCCTTTGTGTATTTTAATAGTAAAATGAGGATGAATTTGAATATTATTTTATGATACCTTTAATGTATGCCAGTTTGTGTGTTTTATCTATGTGAATTGAATACTAGTGTTTGCAATACCGGTTTT